>NW_024582681.1:625149-636974 GCF_018398535.1 Haplochromis burtoni | reverse complement strand
CACTGTAGCCTTTTTAATTTTACAGTCAGCACAATGGCAATTTTGCTTTTTTTAAGTACTATGTTTGCATAGGTAATATATGGACAATAGTGATAGTGAAGAGCTAACACTGTCACTTCACAGCAACATTGTTCCTGGTTCCTGTGTAAGTTTTCTCTGCCTGCTCCAGGTTTCTCTCACAGTCCAAAGATATGCACGTTATCCCTTTTGGAGATTCCAAATTGCTGATGGATGTGCAGTTGTTAAAGTGCTCAGAGCCTACAGATTAAAATACCATATAAATGAACAGTTACAACGTGACATGTGGTCCAAAGTCCTTTGAGGGGTCAGTAAGACAAGAAAAGCACTATAAAACCAATTAATATATAAATACATTATATTTCTCTGGGGAAAATGATACTTAGTATCATTTGTGTGGCTTCTCCAGAAAGTCTAACTGCTGATAAGTCTGGTAACCCATTAGCTAGTGGGTTCACTTAGCACTGGAAGTATTTAGGGCTCTCACTGTAGTCAGAATATTTGGTTAGCAGATAACAGATCCACTCCAAGGCTTCATGTTCCAAGTTCTAGTCACCATTTACAAATGCAGACAACTTTAAAGAAGCCATTGAATTCTAATCAAATTCAGTGATTATGGCATAGTGACCCAACTACATAACAACTTACAGCTCACATACATAGTCATTGGAAAAGGATCATCAAAAGCTCGACAACCCCTGCTCACTAACCCTTATTATAACATGAAGTTAATCTCGTAAATGGTAAATAAACTTGCTCTTATATAATGGTTTTGCAGCAATTCAAAGCGTCATGTCTCATTTACCCAAGTATTTGTTTTTATATCTGACATTCACACTCTGACGAACATTTCATCCTTGGGGCAACTCAGGGTTCAGTATCTTGCTCAAGAATCCTGCTGACTGGAGTACTCAGGGATTGAACCAACAATTCCCCAATTAGTAGACAACCTGTGCTACTGCAGCCTGAGCCACAGCCACATTATTATTATTATGTAAGTTATTGTCCCCAATAGTCAGCCAGTGAACCTCTCTGTTCCTGAGTCAGATCTATGGTTTTAAATGGCAATAGCAGAAACGCTCAGACTGATGTTCCACAACAGTGGTTTTTTTTGTTGTTGTTTTTTTAATCAACAGATAACAATGGCTACAGTCATCTATTATATATACAACAACAGTCTCAACCAGTCTGAACAAGCAACAATGAAAGACTGCTGACTGAATTCACAAATATCTAAAGGTTTTACACAGAAAAACATTAAGTGTGAGAAAACTGTTGGGCATCAGCTGGTACATAAAATGACCAGTTTATCCCTGAAAACAGAAAGTGTGGATTCACGGAGCAGGACAGTAACTGTGAGTAGGCTGATATGTGTGAGCCTCTGACATGGCTTCCATGTGTAAACAGCTTCATTATTAGAGCTGACACGCCAGTCAATAAAATCTGATGCTGCTGTCTGTTCTAAAGACAAAGAAAAGATACTGTGGCTCTGCTCTCATTGTCTCACCTCTGAGTTATTAACCTTCAAATAGAAAACAAAACCATCTCGCTCATGTTTAAAAAAAAAATTGCAGCTATTTCCATGGAGTCAAGACAGAACAAGTGGGACTTTATTAATGGTAATAACCCATTTCACATGCAGTCATTAGTGAAATGTAACCCCCACATTGATTTTTATCAAAAGCACACCTGCAGGGCGACTGGAAATGAAGATGCAGGTTAACAGCTATGATCGTTATTAAAGTGAGAATGACTTCCTCTCAAGCCCATTACGCACAAACATGCTCACACACACAGCAACACTTTGCACCCAGTTAAGAGCTATTTCAGGGAAACCTTCCATTTCCTTTTGCAAACACTGTGTCAGCACCTCTCGCGATTGACGTTTCAATCTATTCCATTAAACACTAACGAGTTGTGGCGAGAATGGACCGCAGTCACACCACATTACATAAATACAGCTATAATCAGCTTCATTTCACAGTACCTGGCATGGGAGGAGTTGAAAATGTAGACATGTCTTCTATATACAGGTTTAAAAAAAATAATGTTTGTAGGTCCAGTCAAGGAAGAGTAAAACAGAAACGTCCAAATGAAAAATTATACAAAAGATGAAAAATAAATAAATACAGGACAAAAAATATAAATAGAACAATGAGGGAAATACATAAAAAGACAAGTGGTTCATTAAGTTTTTTGACCACAAGACGTTTTTAGGGACAATTACAATAACCTCAGTTTTATCTGAATTTAAAAGCACAGAATTTGAGGTCATCCAGCTCTTTATGTCTTTAAGAAATTCCTGCAGTTTAACTAATTGGTGTGTGTTATCTGGTTTCGTGGATAGATAATGTTGGGTGTCGTCTGCATAGCAGTGAAAATGTATGCTGATGTCTTCTGAGGACACTGCCTAAGGAAAGCATGTATAATGTAAACAGATTTGGTTCTAGCACTGAACCCTGTGGAACTCCATCACTAACCTCAGTGTGTGAAGAAGACTCTCCATTTACATGAACAAATTGGAGTCTCTTAGATAGATATGATACAAACCACTGCAGTGCAGTAGCTGTAATACCTACACAGCGTGCTCTAATTGTTCTAATAGAATATTATGGTTGACAGTATCAAACGCTGGACTGAGGACAAGCAGGACTGACTGACCAAAGTACATGAGAACTTAGGGCTGTGTGTCAGACAGGGTCTTCTGCAGTACGGTGGCCCCACAGGGAACTGTTCTGGCTCCGTTCCTCTTCACCATCTACACTGCAGACTTCTCCCACAACTCCACCCAGTGCTTTCTTCAGAAATTCTCTGATGACTCCGCAATAGTCGGCCTGATGATCACTGATGGGGATGACAGGGAGTACCCTTAACTGACCCAAGACTTTGTGGACTGGTGCCAGCAGAGCTACCTCCAAATCAACACTAGTAAAACCAAGGAGCTGGTGGTAGACTTCTGCAGGCACAAACATCCTCCAGTGCAACCACTGAACATTCAAGGTATGGACACTGAGGCTGTGGACAGCTACAGGTACCTTGGTGTTTATGTGAATGATAAACTGGACTGGACAGAGTCTCAGGTTGTTTGGAGTGGAGGGCCCACTCCTGAAGACCTTCTATGACTCTGTGGTGGCCTCAGCCATCTTTTATGGTGTGGTCTGCTGGGGTGGCAGCATCTCTGCTGGGGACAGGAAGAGACTGAACAGGCTGATCCGAAGGGCCAGCTCTGTTCTAGGATGCTCTCTGGACCCAGTGGAGGAGGTAAGAGACCGGAGAATGGTGGCTAAGCTGTCATCCTTGTTGATGAGTGCAATTCTCTTTTTCTGACAACGTTGTATATTATTCTATTGTATATAGTATTTTATTCTTATTATACTGTCATATTCCAGTGTTTTTCTTAGTTTTTGCTACTGTAACTTTGCACTGTCCACGCTGTGACACAACACATTTCCCACGAGTGGGACTAATAAAGGTTATCTTATCTTATGAATAAACTATTTCTCAGCAGATGATGAGTTAGCTGTTTCACAACTACTCTTTCAAGATTTTTTTAGATAAAAGGAAGGTTAGAGATAAGACTGCTGAGTCAAGAGATGGCTTTTTTTAATGGTTTAACTACTGCCAGCTCAAAGGCCTGTGGTATTTAGCCAATTATTAGCGGTAGGTTGATCATATTTAAGATTGAAGCATTAATTAATGGTAAAACTTCTTTGAGCAGTCTTATCCGGTTGTTCAGTGATGACACGACGAATCCTACTTCCGGGCCTAAAGTAGTCTGCGTTTAATATGGCTTTTGTGTTGTTAACATGTTTAATGTTATGTATTTTCTTCTATTTGATCTCAAAAAGCTCCTAAAACAGTCAGTGATCCCTGTTGACCTCCCTCGGCTTTTATTACCGCTAATCATTTATTTAAGCTCAGTTTTTAAAACCTTAGGATGTAACTACAGCCCAGCCCATGCAGCAGTATATGAATGACTAACCTCGTATTGTGGATGGATTATCTCAGTTGTTCTCCTGGCTGAAGTTTGGTCCTTTTACAGCATCCTGCCATGCGATTACATTTGTTCCTGACCACCGAGAACACTCACGTTAACTTTTATCGAGTGGAAAAAAAGTTAGCTTGTTTATATTATGCTAACATAGCTGTGTCGCTAGCGGTCACGTATCACATCATTATGTACCAGCTAGCCCAACTTCAGTAACCCTACAAACGTCACTGCTGTTAAGTTGTCTGTTTTCATTTATGTTGGAAGTGATAACAGAGCTGTACGTTTTAATTTGTTTCCAAAACCCCGCAGTCAGGACATGCTATATTGTATTTAGATAGAAGCTAGCGAGCTAACTTCCTGCTAACTTCTAACTCCGTTAAATGTCATAAATTCCGTTTTCATGGATGCCTGGATGTTAAACTCAATTGTTACACCTGGTAGAGCAGAACGCTGATCATTTTATTAAAGATGAAAGACTTTAGACAGTTTTTCAACTCTCAGTAATGCCACAGTGATCGTTTGATATATGGACCTGCAGCGGAGTTTAGGTCCAGACACGGCTAGTGACGTCAGACTGAACAACCGGATAGGAATGGGGTCTAAAAGACACTTTGATGGTTTGGAGGAAGTAATTACTGAAGTTAATTTAAAAAGATTAATTGGTGAAAAGGACTAAATGAATATCAGTGAAAGTACTGAAAGTACCGAAAGTAGCCGTAGATAATGCTACATCTATGATATCATTATCAGTGATTCTTTCCTCTAATCGTTAAAATTTTATTTGTAAAGAAATTCATGAAGTCATTACTCGTTAATTGTTAACTATTAATAGCAAGCCAACCATTAATACCATTGTATTAATGTTTGGCTCAACAGTGCTCTGACTTTGTGTCAGCCTGGCTACAGCGCTGAAGAGAAACCTGTTGTTCTTATTTTCTTCAATCAGTGATGAATTTTAGGATATTCTAGCTTTACGTAAGGCTTTTTTTTTTTTTAATTAAAGCAGCAAACTATTTCTCTAAATTATGATCTTCTAAATTAGTGAGACTCCATTACTGAGTTTGACAGTTATACCAGGGAGTTAAGTACTTCTGATTTGAGGCTCTCTTTATAGTCATGCAAGGCATATGTAGTGAAGAAGGTAAATGATTAACAAGATAATCAACCTGTGCAGGAGTAGCTGCTTTGCAATATGTTGGTAAAAGGCATTAAAGATGATAACAGTTGGTGAATTTTATCCTCCAACTTAGTACCAGTACTTTCAGAAAGACATCTGATGTGATGAAATCTATCCCCCATGGCTATGTAATCAATTATTGTAAAAGTAAGTTTTTCAAGGGTGCAAAGCGAGTCTCTAATTCAAACTGGCCTCCAGACTTGAAAATAGGCTACATTTATTACTGTGTGCTGTTAAGAAAAAAGGAGGAAGTCATTTCAAGGAAATGAGAACACGGCAAGAAAATGGATGAACAGTATGTGATGTATTAAAGAAAAAAGTGTCACCATTTAATTTTGTCTTCATACTCTCTTCCTTCCATCTTTACCATATGTTGTGTTTGTTTTTCCTCTCTCACAGTAGTGTGACCTACAATGCTGTTAAGCTGTTTCGATCCGACTCTTGCTGTGTGACTGTGTGATACAGAACCAATCAGCATGTGAACATGAAACCCTCTCCAAACAAAAAACACCATCTTGGAACCTGCTGTCTGATTGGTGTTCTGTAATGAAAAACTCTTCACACTGTGTACAGTGGAAAGAAGGGAGCAACATCGCAATAAAAACGTGTTATGGTAAAAGGATGGCAGTTGATGAGAAAAAAAAGGAAAGAATTACTTTAAATTAAAGACTGTCAGGACCAAAAATTTGAAAAACATACAGTGATATCAAACTCTTCAGATTTGGTCTGCAGGCTTCAACAGAGTTTTATTTATTTTAACATAACCTGATGCTAAAAAGGTGCTGTTTCTTTTCCATCAAACTGTTTTCCATTAGGCTGACTACAGAGTACCAAAACAACCCCAGGATAAGGCTGTGCTAATGTAATACTATGAGCTATCAAGGAAATAATTGCATAATCCAATTGTATTATATTGTATTGTATTGTATGACTGAACCAACAAACACAATGCTGCTGTGAGGTTTCTACAGCAGTGCTGGTGCTAAAACACTGAAATGCTATATAATGGTAATCTCAGGATACATGATGGCAACGTTGTTCATGTCAAACTGTTAATTTGTCAGTATTCTGACAAATTAGTATAATAGTATAATAAACTTGTATGAAGGTGTACTAGGGCCACATTGAGAAAAAATATTATTGATAATTTTGAGAATAAAGTTAAAATACTATTTTGAGAAAAAAGTTGTAATTGTATTTTCGACTGTAATCTGTAATCCGCACATCCAATTATGAGCAGATTACAGTTACGGTTTCAGAACAAACTGCCTCAACTGCTGTAACCTCTACAAAACGTCTCGTGTAGATGACTTAGTAAAACAAATTGATCAGCGGTCTGACACAACACACAATCTCTTTGCTGCATGAGGGTGTAACTATTGATAACCTTGCATTTGTCCTTTACCAGCCACTTCATTTTGAAAAACACAAACTCTTCCTTGTTTCTGTGTTTTTCCATCTCACCAGATGCAGCTTACTCAAACCATCCTTTCAATGCCCTTATACATACACCGCATCGTTTATGTGCTAAAAGAGAAATCATTTCCTTTATTGCTACTAAAACATTTTCTGAAGTAGGCTTTAATTAATTGACAGGGTATAGCAACCGTGGTGATCTCCACATTTTGACTTTTTTCTGGAGATGCAAATACAAATGTTTTCTCAAAATAAATTTTCAATTTTAATATGAAAATTTTGACTTTATTCTCAAAATGATCAATAATCTATTTTTTCTTAATGTGACTCTAATATAATAACAACAACAATAATAATAACAATCTTTGTATTTTTATTATTATTATTCATTTTGTCATTGTTTTGCTGTGTTTTATTTTATTGTTAAGTGTCCGTGGGTGTCTTGAAAGGCGCTTTTAAACAGAAGTTGTTGTTGTCATCATTATTATTATTATTATCATTATTATTATTATTATTATTACAACAACACTTATACCTTAAACTTTTCTTGAGTCGGACCTGGTACATAAAAAAAATGTACATTCCTACCAACCTGCTTCACTGTTAGGAAGTAAATTATGGGAATGCGACAAAAATCATCAAGAAAATTTGGATTTATCTCTCAAGAGAAAGATTTGTAACTGACCTGCTTTTATACAAATGGTTCTATTTACAGTTTTAATTTCACTAAAATAAACGAAAACTAAAGGTTTTCTAATGGTTTCCATTTAAGAGCAACCACAATAATAAAGACACTAAAACTTAGAAAACAACAACTTACAATCACTCAGGTTCTGCCAAGTCTCTATAGATAAATAAAGATTGCAGGCAGAAGCATTCAACAGAATATGTAACTATGCACCTGAACTCTGTTTTACAGTTGTGGTTCCTTTCCCAATAAACACTGTTTGATTTTAAAAGCTATTCGAACACTTTCTGTGGTTTGCCACTTTTCATTTCTTCAATGACATTCAGATAATCAAAACAGATCGAGTGAGAAGCTGAACTTACTGATGGGGGATGTCAGTTTCTGGTTTCCTCCTCTGCAGTTTGGGGTTTTGTTTTTGGGGTGGAGGATCGGTTTGTAGGACTGTCCAGTCGCTCGGTACATGGCCTGGACCCACAGCACCCGTTCCTGCTCATCATCACAAGCAAACATCACCAAATCGCCTTCCTTCAACACGTTAAAAAAAACCCGACCACCTTGCAGACCTAAAGAGGAGATAAAAGAAGTGAACGTTAAAGGGCAGAATAATGAAAAATAAGCACATCCAAATCTTACTTTGTGACAATTTCATCATATTCATCATATTCCATGAAATCATTTCTTGATGATTTATAATTAATTTCTTTTTAAACTGTAGTAAATTTGTGCTCCCTACTCTTCTCAAAAGTGAGATATTGAAAATTCTGTAATGTAATCTTCAAAATAGAGAACGTGGTTATGAACAAAATTTAGCAGAGAAACAGATAACACAACAAAAATTATAAAAATTGCATTTAAACGTAACATTTAAACAGCTTTTTTGACAGAGTTTTGGGGAGATTAGTATAATTCCATAAATTAGAGTTGTTTTAATTATTTTATTGGCTCCAATAACTTTATTCTTTGTACACACTCAGTTTCAAGATGATCAAAATCTATCGTGCTATTGTTTTTAACATTTCTTTTTCATGTCTACCTGGCCGAGGCTCACAGCAGTCCACTGTGTAGCCCTCCAGCTGCATCAGCTCCTGAGGCTCAGCCTTCTTCTCTCTATAGCTGCACATTGCAAATGTGTACTGACTAACCTGCAGGACAGCGACACAAATTCATGAGCAATCAAAAACAGACACACATGCATGCACACACACCCACACACAGTCCACAGACATGAAAGTTCTCCAGGTTCATTTTCTTTGCTGTACCACAAAATGTGCTAAAAATGTAAAATTTAGTGTTAGGGCTACGCAATGACTGTTAAATATGAATCATGTGAACTTGTTAAGATTATGACATATTCTGACTGTCACATCTGATTTCAGAAAGACGGTAAAAGCAAACTCAAGTCTTCACAAACCAGTGGGCAATGTCATTGTCATTGTGTCCACTTTGGCTACACAGTGTCTTAAATATGAACAGCCGTTAAACATTTGATTCCAGGTGCAGAGAAACAGTATCTGAGGACATTACAAGCTCGTGGGGGTTGGCTGTCACAAAAGCATGGGGTAGATTTGCAAGAATCTGCCCCATGTGCCTCTAATGCTCAGAAAGTTAATGTCAGCTTAAGTTGAAAAAAAAAAGTGTCAAAGGAATTGAGACAACCGGTTTCCTATGAAGGCCGAAGCTTTCATATGTGACTGCTGCATCCTACCAAAACGCTGCCTGAATCAGATCCTTCAAATGTCAACACTTTGCTGCTGCTGTATTACACCTCTGTCCATATCAGTCACAGCTTACAAATTCATCTGAGCAGCGTCTCACCAGTTTCATACCTGGACAAGAACAAAATATCTTTTTTTCCAGCGTTTCCAGACCCTCTGCCCCATAGCGTACAGGTATCTGAAGCACAAAGAAAGACAGTGAGTTACTGATTGCTTTTTTAAAAAACATTTTTTCCTGAAGTGAACTGCATGTACTGTGTTTCACACACTAATTTAACAGATGACTCACTCATTTTATCCATTTATATACGTCTCATTTTAGCTAGCTAAATAAGCTGGCTAAAATGAGACTAGATTAGTTATTCTGATGGGTACTTAAAGCAGTTGGAATAGTTACAAATAAATTAATCATATGTAATAGTCCTGCCTAAAATGGATTTACATCCATTTTAAACTATTTAACCCAATTTGTCAGTTTTACTATTAAATCACGTAGAAAATATTTTTTCCAAGGTGAGAAATTTGCATAAAACTTAAGCCACTTATCTCTTAAACTGACTCACAGACTCTGCTCAAATTAAATAAAGATATTCTTGAGAATAAGAAAATACTCTGAGGCATTTTGCCTGATGAACTGTGGTTGCAGTGGATTTTTAAAAATGTATGTGGTCCTCTAAATCACAAAAACAAGCAAAATTACTTTTTTCCTTATAAGTAGTAGAAACTCTTATTACTCTTGTTCTTTAAATGGTCTGTAGAATTCGGTTCATCGGGTTTTGTGCTCACCAACAATGTCAGCAAAATTTTGAGAAGTCCTACTTTACAGAGTGTTATGGTTTACTCTTTCTTTCTTTTTCATGCCCACACACACCACACAAGTGCTTTTAGTGCTCAGAGTAGAAAAGCGCTATATAGGAACCAGTCCATCTATCATGTACAAAATGTTACCGAGGGCTGCTACTGGCCTACAGGATGCACTTTCAAAATATTTGACATATAGCTTGTCATCTCTAATTGAAACAGCAACCCAAGTCTCACACTGAAGAGTTAAAAAGCTTTTGAAGTTTTCCAGCAGCTGATAAAGATCATGCAATATCACTGAAAGATCCAGAAGGGCCACTAAAGGGGTCCTGAGGAAAGACTGTTTTGTCAAATGTGAAATGGATTTGTGGAGCTCCACAGCAGTTTTTGTATTTTCTAAAATAAAAGAGCATACTTATTTTCTTTTCTTGTAGTTTAATAAATTTGAATGTCAAATGCATTAATTTTGATAAACACCTAACCTTTAAAGTCAATCACTCTTTGGATTTTGGACTGCTGCCTTGGATGTGGGCAGTGTCGTCTTACAATTCACCAATAAATGAAGGAAAAACTGGTTACTATTACTGTTCTTGAAGCTTGTAGGTACAAATGACAAAAAACCAAGTATAGAAATGCATAACTTCAGGAGAAATTGTTTTCAACGTTTTGCTTGAGATATTCATTTGCCTCCTGCTTCAGATAAAAGGTTACTATACTGTTTTAATGCAACCCACCCCAAGAAGAACAAAACATAAAAGAACAAAAACTACATTTACATTTAAAATATTTACAATCTTTTGTGAGCCTCTTTGTACCAAATCATTATTTTGATATTATTTTTATTGTGTCTCATATCTCAATATGACACCAAATTATTAGTAACAATTATTTTTTTTATCTAAAGTGAAACTAAAGTAATGAGTTTTGAGCTGAAAGAGGCCATGACAACAACAGCAGCTCAAAATGGAAGAATGACCAGCATGGCCTCTCAATCAATGGCTGCTCCTGGGCCTCCTAAAGCGTGGGATACAGGCAAGTGCAAGTGAGGAAAATCAATCCATGGCGAGACCTCTTTCTTCAGCCCTGATGCCTGCCCTTAAAGAAAAGGCCTCCAGTCAAGGCTGTGGTGTGTCTGGATGGAGAATCTGGGCCATTCTGCATGACTCCAGGTTAACATGTGGCACTGTTCGCCAGCCACTTGTGTAAATTATTTGGTTGCTGGTCCTGCTCCTTCCTGCTGTTTCAAACATCCTTCAGCTGCAAGGATCCAAAGAGATGGACGGCTGATGCCAAAAAGTTCACTGCAGACATTTAACAGTCCTCACAGCACAAAAACATCCATCTTAAACTGGTCATTTAGCCAGACATTTAGACTCTGAGGGTTTTAAAGTCTGTCGACACACTGAGCAACTACAGTGTTTCTCATTGTATTTATATATTAGGCACCATTTGTTTGAAATAAAAGAACCGATGTTACAACAATGAAGAAAGTTTTTGTGTCTAAATCTGGTTATAACCGTAGCAGATTGGCTGCGATTTTAAAAATTGTAAGAAAAAAAGACATACTTTAAGACAAAGTAATAGAACAGATTATCCGCAGCAGCATTACTGAGTTTGTAATAGACTTCATTTATTTCAGCACAAATAAAAAAAGAGATACTTTGCCTCCTGGAGAGATGATTCTTCTTATTTAAATAAAAAGTGTCAGTTATTTATAGTTCGTAATTAATCAATACTGTTTCACACAATACAATTTATAGTGATGTGGAGAATACGAAGACATTTCCTTGTTAAAATAAGAAAAAAACATTTTTGGAAAATGATGCGTTCATGTTTTAAAACTAACATAGATGCCTACGGTCAACTTATATTTGTTTGTAACAAATGACAGATAAAAACAAATATCTGCCACAAAATAATGAATGTTAGATTATGAGAAAATGAGATTTTAGCAAATGAATCGGTTTCACTGGGAGAATCTGAGCAAAGCGACATTTTTCATAAAACAACTTTGTTCTC
>NW_024582681.1:607258-625129 GCF_018398535.1 Haplochromis burtoni | reverse complement strand
CACACACACACACACACACACACACACACACACACACACACACACACACAGTCAAACATTGGACTTTAAGACAAGACCGAATCATATTTATGATAAATGAGTGTAGACTGCTGGTTTTCTTCTACTGTTCACATAAAATACAAAAACACATTTGAAATAAAGAAAACGCTACGTCCAGATGAACAGAATCAACGTTTGTGGATTTAAATAAAGTATTTCCATTTTGTTTCCCTGCCCGTTTTATTTTGACCATCAAATGTGTTTTTGCATCTGTTGGTCTCCTAATCGAGTTTAATTCACTTTGACTACTTTTTTACTGTTTTGTTTTTTTCTACAGTTTGAACCTAAGCCCACAAACACTGCCAAATGCAAAATGTCTTTTAACAGAATCATTTTTCTATTTTTATATATTTTCTTTGCTATAAGAGAAGTAATGAAATGCTTCAGTTGGACTCATTTCATTGACATGTGTGGAGTTATTTTGATAATCTTATAGGTAAAACTCAGAAATGCAGCATGTAAGACATTGACCTCAGTTGGTGGAACAGCATCAAAGCAGCAGGCACAGCAAAACCCTTAATAAATCAAATGCCAGAAAACCAACAAAGAGAAGAGCTGAACATGGACCAGAGAGGCAGAAGTAACAGAGAGACCGATACTGACCCCTTGTGTAAACCAAGAAGGCTACAGATGGAGTGCAGTTACCAACCAGCCAGTCAATTATTAAAACTGCCCGACTCCCACATTGTTACTGTAATGAACAGAACCGTTTGTCGGCTCCTGCGGGAGGCTCATTAGATGTGTGAGGCTCATTCATACACAAGACTCATTCACATACACATTCATACAAGCGCTTCTTCTAAACCTAAGTGCCTAAAATTTGAAGGATACATCACGAGCAACGTAGGGTTCAGTATCTCGCCCAAGGATGCTTTGACTTGTAGACTGGAATTGGAAAGCAAACACAGACCTTAGAATTTTTAGACAAACCACGTTTCTGCCTGAGTCATAAACCATGAGTCAAAATGAGAGGTGTGACTCATTCCTCTCATCTTACTGAAAATACAGCAGAATTTAGTTACATGAAGTCAGATTTTCCACCGGATTGTTTGTTTTTTGTTTGTTTTCCACAAAGAGTGGAAACACTGAAAACTGCTGAGACCATAGACTCTGCATCATCTTTTCCAAGGAAATTTGAATTTAAAACTGTTAGTTTAAAACCAATTCTAATTATTACTGTAAATTTTGAAGGAAAAAAAAAACCTGACTCCATACA
Source organism: Haplochromis burtoni (assembly GCF_018398535.1). NCBI lineage: Eukaryota > Metazoa > Chordata > Actinopteri > Cichliformes > Cichlidae > Haplochromis > Haplochromis burtoni. Next base: position 623,853 of record NW_024582681.1, on the reverse strand, counting down.
ATATATTTTAAAAAAATGAACTCTTCAATTGAGACATGAAATGTTAAAAGAAAATAAATATTTCTTTCAGCAACACTTGCAGGCTGGAAAATTAGAATTTGCTTCCATCTTCTGGTTAAAATAAAAACTACACAGTAACAACTCAAACAGGTCTTACACAGAAATATTTTAAAAGGATAGTGATTCTAATTTTAGCTGCCATTGAGAAAACCAACCAGGCTAAAAAGTGCTGATAAAAAAGCAAAATAAAACCTTCCTCAATGAACATATGTGAACATTTGTGACTTATGTCCAGAAAGAAAGAACAAAGCATAGCAATGTGATATTTCTTTAAAATCTATTTATCCCAATGTGGAGTGTGGCAGTATTCCTGATTAAATTCTGCAAGTGTTTTGTACAATGGCAAACCTCAGACACTCCTGCCTGAAACCAATTACTTGATATACTTTATTGTCCCCTTAGGGAAATTTGTTGTGGACTCAGGTGCTGCCGTCACAGAGTTAACAGACATTAAAGAAAGGAGAAATAAATAATAGATTTAAAAAAACAACAACAAAAACAAAACATTAGTCCATCTTTAACCACAAACTACTCCATTTGTTTGTTTGTTACAAACACGCCACAGCACAACTCTACTATACTGCAGGAAATATATTTTGGATTTTTTTTTTTTAACACTCCGAGCCGCAACTGTTTTATTTCCATAGAGAAGAAGGACGTAAGCCTACAGTGATCACCTTCAGTCTCCTAGGAAATAAGCCTATGATTCCAATTTCAAAATCCTCCTCAGAAAACTTGACTTCTGATGTCAAGGTCATCAGGGTTCGAATGTTTCACTAAACATGTTGGTATGATTTTGAAAATCCTAGGTGACTCCCGTCTCAAGTTTTCGCATTCACAAGATCGAGAATTGAACTTGTCAGAGATTTTTCGTAGACAGACCTATGGTGTCAAGTCACTTCCTTCTTGAGTTATTACATTTACAAACTTGGGCTGGGCTGTGACCTCTTTGCTATCCAACTGTCAAGCACTGAAGTAAAAAACTTTGGAGAAAAAAAACCCAACTGAAACCGCACCCCCCAAAAAAGAAAAAAGAAACAGGATGTAGCATGTGACTCACCCGCTGTGCTTCATGTTGGGAGGTTTGTCCATGCGGACAGCCAGTTTGATTTTCAGCTCTGTGTCCTGGCTGTTCTTGGGGACAATCATACGATGGAACTCTGTGTGCTTTGGTCCATTGGTAGTCGGGTTCAGGATTACCTGAGAGGGAGGAATGGAGAAATAGATCAGGAAAAGAGTACAATGTCTATGGGAAAATAGCCCTCAGCTTCCTGACCTAAAACCGCAGTAAAGACCTATTTAACAGTTCCTACTAAATTTATGGTCTTGAGTCTTATTTAGTAAAGCATACTGTTTTTGTAAATTGTGGTTCGATTCAAAGTAATTGATAAGTTGTGTGATGCAAAGATAACTTCGGAGGCTGTGAGAGAGTGGTTATGAGAAAAAGATGAGGATGTGTGAGTGAGTGACACCAAGGAGCAACTCATGTAAAACAATGTCTGACCTTTTGAACGTATGATTTAATAAGAGTATATTGTGATGAGCAAACCCAGATATTTAAAGAAAAAAGTAAAAGAAAGTATTCCTATGTAAGTGAATAAAAGAACATTTGATTTTAAAGTGTGTATGTGTAAGTCAAATGGAGAGAGGATGATAAAGTGTGGCTGGACTGTGTGGTTGGATGTCACCGTGCATGATGCTAGTTGTCATCTCAGAAGATATAATGTCCAGTAAGAGAAGAGAGGCGGTAGAAAGGATGACAAGCTATAAATGCTTTGTGCAGAGGAAATAAGTGGTTCTTCCCATTGTTTTCTGTGAGATGAGCAGTTCACATTGGATCAAAGAGTACTCTGTTCATTTTTGACTATTTTTGCCAATACCTTGTTATAGTGTCTTTATTTTTTACTAAGAATGGAACAGCTTCAGAAGACAAGTGGTCTGCCAAACAATGACCACATCCTCGCCAACAATTAAGTTGTTCCCTGGTCCGTCTGGCCTTTTGTTTTGGAGTTATAAAAAAACCTTGCACTATTTTTTCATGAAATCCCTTAACATATGAGACTGTATTAGTTCTTTGGGCTACACTAAATGTTAAAATTTTAATCTTGATTGTTGTTTCGACTTCCCAAAATTAAATGAATATGTTCAAGCAGTATTGAAATCACATGCTTCATCAATAGAACAGGAAGGAAACGCAAATCAAGCATTCCCTAAATCGGCACCTGACCACATGCTTGCATGTACCAATCACAGCTGCTCTCATGCAGTAAGACGTTTCATTCATATAGTCTGGAAGAAATAAGAAACTTCCAACCAGCAACTGTCAGTCATTGTTTTCACTGTGCTTTGACTTCCCTGACCTTCAATTATCTCCTCCATACACACAATGAACTGTGAATTCAGTTTAATCGGGATTGAACTTGTATACAACAACAACATGTTTGGATCTTGTAGATATGTGTGAAAATTACAAATAACATCTGAAGCTTTTAGAACTTCGAGTTGTCTCACCTGCCAATCAAATTCTCTAAACCTTCACTGATGGATTCCTTTCCTCCAAACAAATTTTTCATGACCTCTGAAATTATTCTGATCTTGTACAGACTTATCAGTTATAGTGCTAGGTAACTGGACTTTTTTCCCCCGTGTCTAGTGTTTCTTCAATTTCTGATTGTCAGAAGACGTCTTGGGAAGTCTTGGTACCCACAGCCCTCTAACAGATACACCTGTGGTACCAATTTCAAAATTCTACATCACTTTGTTCTCAAGTTACCGTATTCACAATCTTGGGTGTCCATGTTGCCTGCCCATCCGCTGCCCAGCAGGGTGACAACATTACCCAATCAGCCTATTGTGGTCAAAGGGTTAAAAAAAAAAAAAAGGTATCTGGTTCACTTAGCAGTCACCCAAGTTTCTGAGCAAAAAAAACATCTTTGATACAACATTAAGGTTGTATCAAAGTTTCGAACAACTTTCACACGATACTCATTTATAAATGTGGACAACCTGGAGAAAAATATCAATTCATTATCGAAGTCTGGAAATTAAAAAAAACAAACTCACAACAGAGAAATGAAATTGAAGAAATGTTGTATCTAAAGTCACATTTATTATCAATAACACTACGCCTAAAATGACAATGTAACTAATGCAGACTAAATTACACAGTTATTTTCATTTTGATCATTTGAATGTAGTTAATTATCTTTATATAGAGAACTTTTCTAAACAAGTAAATATTATCTACTAAACATTATACACTAAATAGACTTTAATAAACCAGAATAATAGATTTATTCACCTTGCCCAGCTCCTTGTCATCCAAAGCTAAGACCCTGGTGCTCTCTAGGAAGAGCTTCACTTTAACTGAAGGCAGAGGGTGAGTTGTGGTGAAGTCCCCCTGAGTCCCCCACCTGAAAGACATGAGAATTTTAATGATTTGTAAAATTGTAGGTTGACACTGCTGTTGACACTGGGACAGGGAGGAATTGAAGATAAACAGATTTAACTTGAGCTAACATTAGCAGCCTTTTTGCTGCCTCACCACTGTATGTTCTACTACCACACCATCTTGGTACTGCTTTGGCTGCTAACCGCACAGCAAGTCACATTATTTGGCAGACAATTGTATTAAAAATGCCTGGGATAGTATCAGCCCGTTTTATTAATGGGCCAACAAACTGTGCGGCTAAAATTGACACTTAAAGATTAGAAGCTGGAATTATGAGTTTAGCCTGAAGTAGTTAGTCCCACTGTATATGGGACTGTACAGCAATTTGTCCCCTTCTCTTTTATCTCTTCCCTTCTCAAGTTATCGCATTCACAAAATTTTCCTTGACCATGAGGTCGAGGTCACTGAACTGTCCAAGACTTTTAGATATACCTGTGGTATCAGTTTGAAACTCCTTTGTTCTCAGGTTATAACATTCACAAACTTGGGTGGTCAAAACTGAGATTTGGGTATTCTAAACAGTCTAAATCAAATGTGGGCAATTCATTTTCCCAAGAGAGTAATAAGACAGTAATAAGAGAGAAATAAGTTCAACAGGAGATGAAATAACATGGAGCAGGACTGAGTTCAGCTTACTGCTGCAGACCTCCACAACAGTCACAATTTCTCATGTGGTCCCTTGGTAAAAAATAATTGCCCACCCCTGGTCTGAACAGATCAGGAAGATTAACTCACTGTGGTCTTGAGGCTTCTACTTGGTCGGTCTGTAGCTTTTCTTCTCCTTCTACCTCCATGGTACAGTAAACCATACGGTCTGGGGCCACTGACTTCAGGCCCTGGACCTCCATGATTACAATCTGAGAAAATCAACAGAGGTTTGGCACCAACAAACAGAACAACAAACAAACTCAGTTTTCAACCCAGAGTAACCCATTCACATCCCCAGCTTTTACCACTGACACTTTCTCTTTGAAGAGGTAACAGAAAGAGGAAACACACCCAGCTGGAAGAGTTTTGAATGAATGAACTACAGGCCATGAAGTATGCTAGGATTACCTGGATTTCAAATCACACATTTTAAAAATAATTTTAATCTACTCAGGTCATCTTTGTCTAAAAAAAAATATTAAAATGTGTTAAATGATCCAAAAAATTTTTTTTTGCATGTTTGTCACAAGCATAATAAATAGTGAAGGGGGCAAATACATTTTCACAGCACTGTATTTTGTGAGCAAGTTACCAGCAGACATTTCTATAAACCCAAACACACCTCCAGAGTGAAAGACAAGACGATGTCCGACTTAGACAGATCTCCCTCATCTCCAAGATCTAGAAAGGAGTTATTTACAGTGGAGCGTTTGAGCTTCTGTTTGAAGTCTGGACCTCCTTTAGACACAGGCAGACTCTCCAAATTTGCCATCAGTAGGTTGACAGATGATCGCAGCTCCTCCACATACAGAGCCTCCATATCAGCAGAGACAAACTTTGGGTATTTCCGTTCCTGAAGGAAACACAACATACATTAAAGTTCATCTTAACGTAAACATCAACATTGGATGTGTATCTTTCAGGAAATAGAAGTCATGTGACATTTTCTGGATGCAAGTAATCAGTTAGTACCTTGGCAATCTTTTCGGCCAACTGTAACCTGCCATCCAGCTCTCTACGGATCTGAGCTGCCTGTTCATCCATGCTATCGAGCTGAAAAAGAAGGGAGGAAGAAAAAAAAAAAAAAAAAGATTGTCACTAACTGTCCAGTGAAAAGTGAAATTCTCTGACATACAACCAGTCAGCAGCTGAGGGGTGAGGATGTGAGAGTTTCAGCAGGATGTCAAGCCTGTGAAAAACATACCATATAATATACTTAGCGCACACACACACACACACTATGAAGAGGCCAGTAGGAAAACACTTGCAGAAAGTGAGGCAAGTCCTGAGGAGTCAGTTAAATGGGAAGAACAAGGTCCAGGCAATAAACACCTACGTCCCTGCTAGTCGTCAGATACCCTGCTGGGATAATCAACTGGCTGAAAGTGGAGATCAAGCCCCTGACATCAAAACAAGGAAGCTCCTTACCATGCATGCAATGTTTGTTTGTTTTTAATATACACCTTTAAAAACTAATGTTAGTCAACATACAACATTGTCAGATCTTATGTAGGCCAAACAACAGACACGCAAGTGAAAAATCTGTCAATGATGATTCTTCACTTGTTGTTTGTCCAATAAAATATTTGGTTCTTGATTGGAAGTTGTTGACTGTCGACTGTTCACAGTTTATTTAAGATGGTGCTGCTTGGTGTTTCATTGTCTAATGAAAAGCAGGTGTGCTCGAAACGTCACTAGATGTGTGCAGAAGTGTGCAGATGTTATTTTCCTTTAATCATCCTATTTATTGTTATTTATTTATTTTTAAATGGCTCCAATGATTGAACCAATCTATAAACCCCAATCTTAATTTTATAATCTTAAGATTTATGATACAGACATGAATGAATGAGTTTGTGCGTTTTATGGACTTTCAGGGTGCAGGAGGCTTTTTTGTTTGTTTGTTTTGTTTTCTCAATACAACAAGTTAATCACATTGTTCAGTGCTACTTTGAATTCCTGTTGTCTGTGGTTACATTCAAATCTGATTAGAGGTACTGACAGGAGAACTCACAATCTGCTCATTAGACACTTTATTCAGCAGAGTCAAACAAATGTCATAGCTGACATAATGAAATAAAAAGCAAAACACCGTATTTTCCAGACCATAAGGCGCACTGTCGATGAACAGGTCTGTTTCCATACATAAGGCGCACCAGATTATAAGGCGCATTAAGTGAAACAAAACAAATAAGTCAAATTTTACTCAACTCATTCTTCTTGCTTCCTCCACTTCCGTACCATTGACTCATTAATGCAGAATTGTCTCGCAGCTGCTCTATTCTCATGTTGTTTCAGTATATTAATGACTTATCACAAACAAATTGATGAAAGAGGCAAAAACATGTAATTCATGCACCATTTATAGCGCTATACCAGTGGTGCAGCCACAACAACCTGGTGCTGAATGCCCAGGAGACAGTGGAGATTATTGTGGACTTCAGGAAGCACACAGCCCATCCCTCCCTGACTGACACCCCCATCACCTCTGTGGACTCAGTTCCGCTTCCTGGGTACCACCATCACCCAGGACCTGAAGTGGGAGCCCACCATCACTCCGTCATTAAGAAAGCCCAGCAGAGGATGTACTTCCTGAGGCAGCTGAAGAAATTCAACCTGCCAACACGGACGATGATGCAGTTCTACACTGCAATCATCGAGTCCATCCTCACCTCCTCCATCACCGTGTGGTACGCTGGAGCCACTATCAGGGACAAACAGAGACTGCAGCGTGTTGTGCGCTCTGCTGAGAAGGTGATTGGCTGCAGACTCCCATCTCTGCAGGACCTGTACACCTCCAGGACACTGCGGCGTGCAGCTCGGATCTCAGCTGACCCTTCTCACCCTGGACACAGTCTGTTTGACCTGCTCCCCTCAGGCAGGAGGCTCCGGTCCATTCGCACCAGAACCTCTCGCCATAAGAACAGTTTCTTCCCCTCTGCTGTTGGACATCATGAACAATAACCGTATGACTGTTCCCACCACTAACACATGACCCTACGCTGTGTTCACTGCATCATTCCATGTTTGGCACTGATCACCACCTGCACTCATGTATATATCATGTATATATCTATCTACTTAGCACTTTTAATTCTTATTCTTTTATTTTTATTTTTTCTTATTTATGACAGTATGTTTGCACTGAAGCACCGCAGCAATTTCCTAATGTTGTAAACCTGCTCAACATTTGGCAATAAAACCCTTTCTGATTCTGATTCTGATACGCCAGCGGTCCAAACAGGCCCACCAACAGCTAAGGAAGAGCATTTTTGTTCTGTTTATCCTGCAGCTTAGTGCAGGATAAACTGGTTTGCTTGCCATCAGAGATGGGCTGTAACGCGTTACTGTAATCCGATTTTTTTTTCAAGTAACGAGTAAAGTAAGGGATTACTATTTGCAAAAACGGTAATTAGATTACCGTTACTTTCCCGTAGGAACGCTGCGTTACTGCGTTACTAAAACCGTGATTTTCTGCGAGAATGTCTCAGACAGTGACGTAAGCGAAGTGCGCACGTTAGTGACAACAGCTGTGTGCAGATCAACAATGGATCATATATCGATGTGGGAGAGAGTATGAGCGTGCAGCGTTTAAAGCGTGGAAGTACTGACCTTACTTTGAGTTTGATTCCATAAAAAGTGACAAAAACATTAGCGTCCGTTGTGCGTGGGAAGAAAACTTCTTTTTACAGCGAAAAAAACCCCTAAACTTCCAACAAGCACCGAGTCGCTACGACGTAATGGGAAACTCACAGAGAAACTCGCGGATTCTTCCACTGACCCGCGGCACACCTGCACCAGGGTAACCCTCCGCCTACCCCACTCCTGCTTTACAGGTGAAAATAGAGCAACAGGACCGCTAGTCTTTGACTTTATTTATTTTCTGCTGTGTTTTACTTGCATCTATTTGAAAGAGCTGAGTGTAAACACAAAAAATATTTTATTTTATGTGCTGGAATGTGCAGAAAATAGGTTTAAATGTTAAACTAATTTCTTCCAGTCAGAGAATGTTGCATATAATTAAATTTTTGCTTGATGCATAAAGTTAAAAGATTAAAACTGATAAAACAAGTTTTAAAAAGAGACTTTTCCATTTGATTACATTTTGTATGATGGATTATGCAGAAAAAGTAGAATTGGGCTGAAAGATCTATCGCTTTATCACCTACTTCAGGTTGTAAATCATGTTTTTAAAAAGTAACTAAGTAACTAAGTAATTAATTACTTTTGAAAATAAGTAATCAGTAAAGTAACGGGATTACTTTTTGGGGACGTAATCAGGAATTAGTTACTGATTACTTTTTTCAAGTAACTTGACCAACACTGCTTGCCATACTGTGGTGAACTTACAGTAACGGACTGTGTTGGATTGCTGCACAGAAGCCGTGGTGTTTATGGTCAAAGTTAGGTTACATCAAGTGTAGCAGGGACGAGTTTGGATTTAAAGTGCTTAGATTAATTCACAGAATTCTACATTTACATAGGTGAAGTACATCACCTGACACAGGTCAGCTGATCACACCATGAATATAAGAGTAAAGATAGTGAGTTTTGACTCTTTACCCCACAGTGAGCCAGTATAACTGATTCTAGGTTTCCCCACACCTGCTGAATTCCAGTTTAACGCCTGATTATTTTTTCCAATATAAAGACAAACACATCCCCAGCTTTAAGTGCAAATAACATATGCACAATATTTCTGGTTTTAGCAATGATGCTGGGACAAAACATACTGACGTGAGAAATTATTTAAAGTATGGACACAACAATTTGTACAACAGAATAATATTCTGATTCTCGTGGAATATGTTTAAATTCTGAATAGAAATTAGAAGAATATATGAAATGGAAAACATGGTGGTGCTGCTCCTTCAGCCAAAACAAGTAAAAGGGAGAAAAACCCTGATCTGAAAGGGACTGAGAAGTGTTATAAAAAAGACACACAGAAGAAAAAAAAATGTACTGTTAAGAGAAGTTGGTTAGGGGCTTTCCACTGATTTCAGTATTTTCTATCAAGCAGGTCTAGCAAATAATTAGAAAAGAAGACAGGATTTCTCTTTACATTTAAGCAATGGACGTTGAAGTATTCACTATTATGCATTCAGTTTGTGTGTCTGGCTGTAACGGTCACCCTCAAGCAGCTCACCTGGCAGGCATTGTACAACAGCTGGTGCTCAAACTTGCGGATATTGAGGATCTGCTGGAACATCTCGTAGAGTTGCTCTTTACTAAGGATGAGCTCTGAAACAGCACTTAGGTGTGCCCTCTGTGGTTGGCGCCACAGGTCCTCATCCCCTCTGTAGATAGCATCATACTTTGCAATCCAGGAACTGAGCACAGTCTCTTTGCTCAGCCCATCGATCTCAGGAAGGCTGCGGACACGGCGCTCAATGTTTTTCTTGAAAACCTCACGAAAGTCATTAGCTGAACAGCCACCGCTCTGAACCATCCGGGAAATACGCTCACTCTTTAGGAAGCCCTGCAAAGGAAAGACGGCATTACAATAATCTAAACGCGATTACACAAATGCATGAATAATTTTTTCTAGTTCAGCAGAGGAGAGCATATGTTGCAATTCAGAAATATTCATTAAATAAAAGAAACAGGAACAAGCCAAAGATTTTACATGAGAGTTGAAGCCCAAGATTTCAAATGCTGGACTTAGCAGTGGGCTCTCTGTCTCCTTAGCTTGGTCATTGTGGGCTAACTGCACTGAAACCTGAACATCCACCTGTTAGCTAAAATATTGGGATTTGTACAGCACTTTATAAAGGACCATGTGGAGGAGAGCCTGTTTGAGCCAGGTGCACTGGCGTTTCAGTGGACGAGCAAAAATAAATAAATAAATAAATAAACACCGTCCCTCTGTGTTGGACTTCTCCTGGTCAGTTGGACAAACCAACCAGGGCAAGCAGCTGACAGAGCATATGTCCACGAGATCCAATCAGCAGTTTTATGCAATTAAACAGTCTGTCTATTCTCAAGCATATCCAAACAGTTTACCACAAACATGAACAGGTTTCTTACCAAAGCACAAGGGTCAGTTCTTTGTGCTGATGTCCAGGATGTTGAAAAAACAAACAAACAAAAAAAAAAACCCAACTCCTTAGTATAGGTTCCTTCACTTTATATTTGGATTTCACTTTTTCTCACTTCTAGTATGGTAAATGGCCTGTATTTGTATAGCGCTTTACTAGTCCCTAAGGACCCCAAAGCGCTTTACACATCCAGTCATCCACCCATTCACGCACACATTCACACACTGGTGATGGCAAGCTACATTGTAGCAACAGCCACCCTGGGGCGCACTGACAGAGGCGAGGCTGCTGGACAGTGGCGCCACTGGGCCCTCTGACCACCACTGATATGAATCAGTATCAATGAGGTAAGAATTTCTCAATAAAAACAAGGAAATAAGGTTTCCAAAAAGTATAGCAGCTCTTGTCGTTTTCTCCTTCTCTGTTTTTGTCCATCACATACATCTATTTCCCTACAGACATGCTGATGGATATCAAGATTTCTGATCATGCTATGTAAGAAACATACAAAGCCTATTAGTCTGTTAGCAGCAACCAAACCAACCAACAGCAAACCAACAAACCTAGAGAGGTCATTTAGTATTCGCACAGGATGACACTACACATTCTCTGAAAGCTATAACTTTAAACTTTATTTCTTCAATCCAACTTCACATAGTGTTAAATCTATAACTTTTTTTTAGACCAGTCATTTGTCTTTAAAGACAAATGCATCAAAACGACACTGTCAAGACTTAAGATGACGTATCAGCAGACGGCGCCTCGCCGAGACCAAAGTTTTAATTTGCGTTAAAAGTGCAAACTTCAAACTCTATACCAGTTTTTAAATTGTGTTGACAGGCCAACAAAAACTCGAGTTATAAAAAAGAATTTCCAACATAATTTTTCACAAGTACTGTTGTCACATTTACTGCAGGAACACGTGATAAATATTGGACTTTCTAAACACAGCGCTCACCTTGCTAGTGGAAAAATCCACCACATTAACAAATAAAGAAAACACTATGTCAACCCGTGGTTAGTTGGTGTGTGTGTGTTCTACTTTGTACAGCACTTTGGTCAACCTGTGCTGTTTTTTTGTTTGTTTGTTTGCTTTTGTTGTTTTGTTTTTTTAAACACGTGCTTATAAATAAATTGATTGAATGGCTTGTTACTAATCAATCATTTTTGGAACAAGGATGCATCTAAAAGCTGCAGGACAGTAGCTCTCGAGGAATAGAGTTGGAAACCCCTGGTCTAAAGCGTTTGAATGATTCAGCACTTTTTCCCCCCTATCCATTTTTAGACAGCGATGACATCAGCTGCACACTCCACAGTGGCCCAGCGTTACTGTTAATATCAAAAATGTAATGCTGTCCTTTGACAGTTTAACATCAGACTGAGGATGATATAAAACTGAAGAGTTTTAGATCCATCACACTCACAGAGCTCTCTACATCCTGGTAAGACAGAAACTTTAAATAAAAACGGCAGCAGAAGGTTTCAGTAGTGTAGTGTAATCTGTTATTTTAATTTAATAACAGAGTTCACATTGTTATCAGCGGCTACATTCACCCTGGGGAAAACTAGTGATGGAGACCATCAGGACCAAGCTGGGTTTCCAGGGTCCAGAGGTTTGAAGAAACTTCCTTTCTTTCATCGCAGCTGTCCTGTGCCAGATGTTCCATTGACCCACTGAGAGAGGCATCATTTTAGAAACATCAGGAACACTGAAGCTGAAGCTCATCGCAGGGATCAAGGACTCATCTTCGCCAGCAGCTCCCTCACAGAGAAATCTTAAAAGCTCCACCATAGGCCTGCCCCCGAAAATGGATAAACCCAGCATTTCATCAACACTGTGATGGATACTTGCTCTACATATAATTTGTACTCATTCCTGTAGAAAGTTATATGTGTAAATATATATTATGCTCTACACTACTAGCAAAACACAGTTTGGAAGAATTGTAGATTAAAGTTTTTAGTTCAACATAAAAGTGATGACCTTTAACCTGTATCAGGTTTAAATTGTGTCAGAGAAAATCTCATGTCCTCTTCATGGAGCTGACTACATTCAGTGTTTAAAACAGAAGCTCTGCAGGTCTGAAATCAGCAGCTTTGTGAAACACCAAACTGAGGTCCCGTTAATGCTGATATCCAATGATGCTCTTTCTCTGCATTTGGCATGTGGAGGAGCTTTACCTCCTCCACACTGTCAGTGATGATTTTCTGTTGCAAACTGAGAGTAAAGATTTCATCCATTAGGAAGTCAAGAGACTTTTCAATGTCCTCGACTTCTCAGCTGTCCAAGTCCTCCTTATGTTACTGGTGCCTGTATTTTCAGTTGTCAACATGTCATTATCGTTTTCGGTACTTTGCATACATTTGTGATTTGTATGGAAGTTTATTTTAGCATACTGCTTTAGGTCTCATTGCCCGTTATTTGATTTCTATATTAGTGTGATGACCCACTGCACCCTGCCTTCCTTTTGGCTCATGTGTGTCTTGTTAGCAGGCATTGGAGAGGTGGAGTTCCCGTTTACAATCAGTGACACTGGCAACACCTGGGCCAGTGTACCAGGACTCTATATAAAAAAGCCTTTAGGGCATAGTTTTAGTTGGCTCTGAGACACCAGGTTGGACTTTGGCTGCGTTAGGTTTGGTTTTTGCTTTTGACACTATTACATGCATCATCTTCCACTCATCCATTCCTTCACACACACTACTGATGGTACTGATTACACACACCACTGTTTGTTTTTGACAGTAGGGTTTCTTTTCTGTTTTATTTGTTTTAAAAGAATAAAGCAGCTTGGAATACATTCCTAACCACGTCTGGGGTTTTCTTTGTCATGACCGTACGGCCCGGTTCGTGACAAGTGGGGGCTCATCCATTTGGGTTTGATTTGATGGTTGCTGATTTGGTTTTGGTTATGTGGATCTGGTCCCAGTATGGTGGGTTTGTTGCTTGATTTGTGTGGTGCCTCAGGTTCATGTGGCATCAAGTAGGTGTGACTTCTTAGCAGTGATTGCAGGGTTCTCTGAGGTGGTAAGTGTTTTGTGGAGTCTCCCTTTGTAGGTGCAGCAGCGTGTTCCTTTTGGACTCTGTTTGTTTTTTTGTTTTTTTTTTTTTTTGGTGTGGTGTGCGGTTAGAGCATTCGTCTCGGGGACACTTCCAGGGCTGTCAGGTGAGTACCCAGCTTGCTGGGGGCCTAACCAGGTTATTGGGTTGAGTCTTTAAAGAGCCTGCCGCTAATCTGCATGAAGACTAGGGTTATGGTGTAGGTAAGTTGGGGTAGGCAGGTTAGTAAGGGGGAGATTTCCACTTTAGCGAGAGATGTTTGTCTTTCGGGGCACGATTTGACCTGGGGAACCACTGTTTTTTTGCTTGTTTGTTTTCTGCTGATTGTTTTTTTTCTCTTCCTCCTCTTTCCTTTGCTGCGCTCTTTGAGCCTTGCAGCATCATGGCAGGTATAGAGGAGTTTGTTGCTGCACCTTGTGAGGATTTCCTGGATCGCTGCACTAAGGACCAGCTGTTGAAGGTTGCAGATGAGTATGATCTTGATTTGAGTGGGCTTGGGGATAAACGTCGCAAAGATACTGTGAAATCTGCGGTTAAGTTGCAGTTAGTTGAAAAGGGTGTTTTGGTAACTGTGCCGTTGGGAGTTTTTCCGGGAAACTTGACTTTTGAGCAGCAAAAGGAGCTGATGTCATTGCAAATTTCTTTTGAAAAGGAAAAGCAACAGTTGGAGCTGGAGAAACAGAAGATGGACATGGAAAAACACAAACTGGAGGCTGACAAGCAGGTGGAGATTGAAAGGTTGCGACGGGAGACTGAGCAGGCAAAGACAGATTTGCAGAATACTCGTTTAACTTTGGTTAAAGAGGGTAAGCTTTCAGGGGACGTCTTGTTGGATGAGGGCCGTTCATCTTTGTCATCTCCTGATATGGTGAGCAATTTGCGTCTCTTACCTAAGTTTAATGAGGAAGACCCTGATGGGTTTTTTTTTCTTTGTTTGAACGTGTCGCAGAGGCAGGAAAGTGGTCAGATTCTGAACGGATTCTGCTTTTGCAGTGTGTGTTGTGTGGGAGAGCGCAAGAGGCATATGCATCATTGGGCAGTGATGATTTGACGTACAAGTCTGTTAAGGATGCTGTGTTGAAGGCGTATGAGTTGGTCCCTGAAGCTTATCGTCAACGGTTTAGGACACCGGAGAAGAAGGTTGCTCAGTCACATTTGGAGTTTGTGAGGGAGATAACGAACCAATTTAACCGCTGGTGTGTGGCTTCCGGGGTCAATAATTTTGAAGGCTTGTGTGATTTAATCATTCTGGAACAGGCAGGGATGTGTGTAATTATTGTCAGGAGTCTGGTCATTGGAAGGTGAATCGTCCCATCCTCCTGGCAAGAGACCGCTCTTGGGGGGGGGGGTTAAACAGGGGAATCCTATTGCCCTAGCTGCAAGCCTTCCTGTTCCTTTGGGTTTGGACAGGGGGTATGGTGAGTACATGGAATGTGACATGTTTGACGGGCCTAGGAAGTCTTTGATGCCTGTCTGGGGTGGGTTTGTTACCCTGCCTGGGGGGCACACGAAAGTCTCAGTTAGGATCTTGAGAGACACTGGCGCTGTCAACTCTTATGCTGTGGGGTCCATTCTCCCACTTTCAGATGAGACAGCTACTGGGGATAAGATCCTTATGCGAGGAATGGGGATAATGGTGGTTCCGGTTCCGGTGCATAGGTTGAACACTGAGGGCGAATTGGTACATGGTGAGGTTTTAGTGGGGGTTAGGCCTGCATTGCCGGTGGAAGGGGTGGATATCATTCTAGGTAATGATTTGGCCGGAGGTCGGGTGTGGGGAAAGGTGTCATCAGCACTAGTAGTTACGGATTCGCCTTCCAGGTTAGATCGGTTGGATAGTGCCGGCAGTCGTCACTTCTCTTACCCGGCCTGTGCTGTTACACGGGCAATAAGTAAAGGTGAGTGTACAGAAGCCGCTGTTAAGGATGAACCTGTTTTACTGACTTTGCCAGCTTCGCCTCTGGATGTGCCCCGCAGTGAGTTGATGAGTGTGCAGAGGGCTGACCCATCCTTGGAACGGCAGTTGGAGTCTGTGTTGTCAGCTCTGGAGGTGAAAAGTGTGGCTGGCTATTTTTTGCAGGATGGTGTTCTGGTGAGGAAGTGGGTGCCCCATGGGGAGGACTTTGGGGGCGATCCAGTGTTCCAGGTAGTAAATCCATCAAAGTATCGTGGTCAGGTGTTGAACCTAGCTCATGATAGGTCAGGGCACTTGGGTGTGCGGAAGACATATGACTGAGTTTTGCGTCATTTTTTTGGCCACATTTGAAGAAGGATGCATCAATTAGCATTGCAGAGATGCATTATTATTGTGCTTAGGAAAGTTGCCCAGCTGCCTAGTTTTGTGACATTGTATAAAACTTTCATGTTTAATGCAGCATTTATACAGTAGGACTTGTTGTTTTTTACATTGTTGTTTGCAGTGTGTCTCCATTGTTTATATGGCAACCTATGTAAATGAGTGTCTGAGCAGGATATGTTTGTTGATTTCTTTCAGTTTTACTCTGACAGCATTTTGAAGGAAACATCTTAATAAATGAGACAATAGGCCTGTCAGCTTGAAACAGTAGAAGCTCCCAGCAAGAACGCTATTGCCACTAAAGCTGGATATAATGCTGCTGCTAGTACCTTGTTTAAAAAGATTCACTTTTCAAATTAAGTAGTGCATCATCAATAACAATAACTCAGTAGAAATGAAAAATAGGATTTACTTATACTTATATATGTTGCTACAGCATTCAAGGCAATTTATAAGCATGAAAAGTTATCTTTTGTTTCATACTAGCCTCAGTCAGCTTTACAAAGAATAAAGATAGTTCTAGTTGTTTCATGTCAGCATTAATATTGACAAACTGGGTAAATTCACCACCTCTGTTGAAAACAAATAAGAAGGACACAGTCAAGTAACTATAAGAGTATATCGTCAGGTTGGTTCCACCTTTCTGTCAGACGGTTTGTGGGTCAGAAACAACATAACAGGAATTAAGGCAATGCCTGAAGAGAGTCCCTATCCTGTCATAGAATTGTAAAGCTAAAATCACATTTGTTTCTGTGAAAAATGTTTTACAAAACTCACTCAATCACTTTACCTCATAGTAGCTTCTCACAGCATTGCAGAAAGCTTCATCAGCCACAATTTGAGTTTCTCCATTGAGGAAAGCAAGAAAACGCTCCTTTACTGCCTGTAGCTGCTGCTTATTGACCTAAGAAAGACAAAAATGAAGAACAGAGTGGTGGCAGAGAAGGGCATAATTATTATGAAGTGAGGGTTTAACCCTTTAAGACCTACCATAGAACCAAGTCCGCCAGAGCTTATATTATATTTTTACATGGTGTGGTG
>NW_024582681.1:598962-606959 GCF_018398535.1 Haplochromis burtoni | reverse complement strand
CATCAAAATAAACTATTTCCAGCAGTGCAATTATGAGTCCTAAGCATCCCAGAAACTATTCAGAAAGTCATAAAGTCAAACATAACTTTTAAAAACACCAGTATAGGCTCATGAGGCCTGATAGTAAAAAAACTACATTTCCGCGAAAATGACGTCACTTCCGGTTTCGGGCAGGAAATGGCGGACATGCGATAGTTCGCGCTGACGTCTGTTTCAATGTGGAAGTGTTACGAACAGCTGATCGGATCGGCAAAGCGTGTTTCTGGAATATTATGTTTTTGTTCCTGCAAGCGCTTTTTATGCAGTTTTTGCAAAGCTTTATGTGGAAGGAAACCGTGACCTAGGACAAGCTGATGGCATAAGATGTAAGTACAACTCCTCCGGTTTCATATGCAAAAAAAATTATTGCGCTAGCTTACGTGGTTGCAGAGCTACCGGGATTTAAAAATAGTTACGTAAAACAGAGCGTGCCCGCTCCGACCGGCTCTAAAGGGTTAATATGAGGTGGTGGCGGTATGAATGAAAAACAAAACAAATATAAGCTTAAAGTCACTGTTAAAGTGCTAGCAAAAACCCACTTTGTGGGAGGTTTTCAAATTCTTCATTCTGTATTTTGTGGCAATTCAAACATAATTCCACCACGGATAAAAGTTGTGGTGACCGTTAAGCTACATACATGCAACACGTGTTGACTAGAATACATCAAGCAAACGCAAACAGAGAATGTGGCATCTCATTTGCAAGGGCACGTTGAATACAAAAATATAAAGAACAGTGATTTATAATAAACCTCTGGTAAAAAAGAAAGATTTTAATTGCTTGGACGTTGCTTGGATTAACAAGGTCTGTGTCAAGTATTGAGGAACCAGGACACACTGATGAGAAGTGGGCTACTGGAACAAGAAGGCATAAGTGGAAAAGGAATGAGAATAGGGAGCTACTGGAATGCTACACGAGTAATCCCTGCAGAAGGGGTTACACGAAAAGTATGTGGGACCTATGGATTCTTTGACATCAAATATGTAAACTAACGGTAAAATAACTAGTTTCTCAGTGTTCCAACATCAGCAAGATGGCCACAACTGATCATGTGCTTAGAGAATAGCTCAGGCAGCAGAAACCCAAGAAAGAAGAGGAGCATAAAGAGGAGCCATCATGGAAGGACAGGCTGCTTTACAGCATATACAACCGCCAAACAGAACAAGTGATACTGAGAAATCCTACCAACGGCTGGACAAAGCTAGACTGAAAGACAGCACAGAGGCACTAATCATGGCAACATCGGAACAAGATCTAAGCACAAGATCAATAGATAGAGACTAGATTCTACCACACCAGGCAAGGCCCTAGTGCAGGTTGTGCAGAGATGCCACTGAAATAATCTGGGACATAACAGCAAAGTGCAAGATGCTAGCAGGCAGGGCTTACATGGAATGCCATGACCAAGATACTGGCACAGTATACAGGACCATCTGTCCCAAGTATGGCCTGGAACTCCCAAGGTCAAAATGGGATATGTCCTCTAGGGTGGCTGATAATGACCGAGCTAAGATCCTGTGAGATTTCCAGATACAGATGGACAAGCTGGTGATGCCTAACCAAACTGACATAGTAGTGGTGGAGGAAGATAGTATAGCTACATCTATGACTATGACTAAGTGATTGCAACATCAGGAAGGATTAGAAGCTTAATAAGCCCCAAGGGCTGAGAGAGGAACTAGAGAAGATGCGGAGGGTGAAGGTAACAGTGGTTCCTGTGGAGATCGGGGTACTCGGGGCAGGCAGTGACCTCCAAACTGGGCAAGTAGCTACAGCAGGTCACAGGAACAACATCTGAGATCTCTATCCAGAAGAGCACAGTCCTAGGAACAGCAAAGATACTGTGTAGGACCCATAAGTTACCAGACCTCTGGTAGAGAACCAGATAAAATAGTCGGATGGCTCTGGGTTGATGAGGAATCCTAATGTTCAAACCATAAAAACATAAATCAATATATCTGATACTTATTCTGGATACTGTTACGTTGGTCTCCAAAAACAATGTGAGGAATCATTTTCTGTGTAATGCAAGACGGGGGGAGACTCGTCATGGCAGATCCAGTTACTGAGAGAATAACCGAGCTATCAGTAATTCAACAAGACTATAG
Source organism: Haplochromis burtoni (assembly GCF_018398535.1). Taxonomy (NCBI): domain Eukaryota; kingdom Metazoa; phylum Chordata; class Actinopteri; order Cichliformes; family Cichlidae; genus Haplochromis; species Haplochromis burtoni. The sequence goes on along the minus strand of NW_024582681.1, from coordinate 604,812 downwards.
CTGACCAAAAGCTGACAACTGTCAGAATGCCCATTTTGCACACTGGAGAAATTAAAACAACTAGAGGAATATATTCAGTTTTCTTCACTCACCACAAAATGGATTTGAATGCCACTCCAAACACCTCAAAACCATGTAGAGGTACGATTGTTTCATCCACAGACACCAACAATCTATAGTGTACTGTCTAAACAAAAAGCCTGGCCCACTAATAACAATTCATGATAATATCAAAGAAAACTCAAACAGTCCAACAACTCCCGTTAAACCCTCATTAAAGCACTCAGCAAATGGAGTTTGTCATGACCAGAGATGGGCAATAACGCGTTACTGTAATCAGATTACTTTTTTCAGTAACCAGTAAAGTCAGGGATTACTATTGCAAAAAAAAAAATTTGATTGTGTTTATGTTATTATAGCCAGCTGTAGAGGTCAGTGTTAAAATATCTCTATCTCTTAAAGGTGCAATGTGTGGTGACTAATACCACACTTTCACCAAAGTTCATTTTCAACCTTTTCTTTTCGTTATTAGGAAACAGCACTTCTGCAAAAGGCTTCTACCAGGAATTTTTCTTATTCTTCTGATACTAAAAATGGATACAACATAAAAAGCAAGTACACAAAAAGGTAATTGACTAAGATTAGTTTAAAAAAAATGCAGAAGAAAGAGTGGGGGCATTTTTCTGTATCCCAGTTCTTCTAGCCCTTTACTCCTCTGTTGAAAGAGTGAAAGGAAATGCATGAATGAACTTTTAAAACACACATGTGCACACACAACAAGAACTATTTACATCCAAGCTGAGGGAGTGCCATCAAGGAAGGTCCTGTGTTGTGTATAAACAGTTTAATTAACAGATATATTTTATTATCATAATTGTCATTGTAATGAGACACTCACAAACAAAATCGTGGTTTAGCAACTCAGTAATGCAGCCTGCTTATGGGAAAGCAACAGGAATCAAATTTTTTTTTTTGCAATAGTAATCCCTGACTTTACTGGTTACTGAAAAAAGTAATCTGATTACAGTAACGCGTTATTGCCCATCTCTGGTCATGACAAACTCCATTTGCTGAGTGCTTTAATGAGGGTTTAACGGGAGTTGTTGGACTGTTTGAGTTTTCTTTGATATTATCATGAATTGTTATTAGTGGGCCAGGCTTTTTGTCTTGATATATAGATTGTTATTAGTGGGCCAGGCTTTTTGTTTAGACAGTACACTATAGATTGTTGGTGTCTGTGGATGAAACAATCGTACCTCTACATGGTTTTGAGGTGTTTGGAGTGGCATTCAAATCCATTTTGTGGTGAGTGAAGAAAACTGAATATATTCCTCTAGTTGTTTTAATTTCTCCAGTGTGCAAAATGGGCATTCTGACAGTTGTCAGCTTTTGGTCAGCTATAGTCTTGTTGAATTACTGATAGCTCGGTTATTCTCTCAGTAACTGGATCTGCCATGACGAGTCTCCCCCCGTCTTGCATTACACAGAAAATGATTCCTCACATTGTTTTTGGAGACCAACGTAACAGTATCCAGAATAAGTATCAGATATATTGATTTATGTTTTTATGGTTTGAACATTAGGATTCCTCATCAACCCAGAGCCATCCGACTATTTTATCTGGTTCTCTACCAGAGGTCTGGTAACTTATGGGTCCTACACAGTATCTTTGCTGTTCCTAGGACTGTGCTCTTCTGGATAGAGATCTCAGATGTTGTTCCTGTGACCTGCTGTAGCTACTTGCCCAGTTTGGAGGTCACTGCCTGCCCCGAGTACCCCGATCTCCACAGGAACCACTGTTACCTTCACCCTCCGCATCTTCTCTAGTTCCTCTCTCAGCCCTTGGGGCTTATTAAGCTTCTAATCCTTCCTGATGTTGCAATCACTTAGTCATAGTCATAGATGTAGCTATACTATCTTCCTCCACCACTACTATGTCAGTTTGGTTAGGCATCACCAGCTTGTCCATCTGTATCTGGAAATCTCACAGGATCTTAGCTCGGTCATTATCAGCCACCCTAGAGGACATATCCCATTTTGACCTTGGGAGTTCCAGGCCATACTTGGGACAGATGGTCCTGTATACTGTGCCAGTATCTTGGTCATGGCATTCCATGTAAGCCCTGCCTGCTAGCATCTTGCACTTTGCTGTTATGTCCCAGATTATTTCAGTGGCATCTCTGCACAACCTGCACTAGGGCCTTGCCTGGTGTGGTAGAATCTAGTCTCTATCTATTGATCTTGTGCTTAGATCTTGTTCCGATGTTGCCATGATTAGTGCCTCTGTGCTGTCTTTCAGTCTAGCTTTGTCCAGCCGTTGGTAGGATTTCTCAGTATCACTTGTTCTGTTTGGCGGTTGTATATGCTGTAAAGCAGCCTGTCCTTCCATGATGGCTCCTCTTTATGCTCCTCTTCTTTCTTGGGTTTCTGCTGCCTGAGCTATTCTCTAAGCACATGATCAGTTGTGGCCATCTTGCTGATGTTGGAACACTGAGAAACTAGTTATTTTACCGTTAGTTTACATATTTGATGTCAAAGAATCCATAGGTCCCACATACTTTTCGTGTAACCCCTTCTGCAGGGATTACTCGTGTAGCATTCCAGTAGCTCCCTATTCTCATTCCTTTTCCACTTATGCCTTCTTGTTCCAGTAGCCCACTTCTCATCAGTGTGTCCTGGTTCCTCAATACTTGACACAGACCTTGTTAATCCAAGCAACGTCCAAGCAATTAAAATCTTTCTTTTTTACCAGAGGTTTATTATAAATCACTGTTCTTTATATTTTTGTATTCAACGTGCCCTTGCAAATGAGATGCCACATTCTCTGTTTGCGTTTGCTTGATGTATTCTAGTCAACACGTGTTGCATGTATGTAGCTTAACGGTCACCACAACTTTTATCCGTGGTGGAATTATGTTTGAATTGCCACAAAATACAGAATGAAGAATTTGAAAACCTCCCACAAAGTGGGTTTTTGCTAGCACTTTAACAGTGACTTTAAGCTTATATTTGTTTTGTTTTTCATTCATACCGCCACCACCTCATATTAACCCTTTAGAGCCGGTCGGAGCGGCACGCTCTGTTTTGCTAACTATTTTTAAATCCCGGTAGCACTGCAACCACGTAAGCTAGCGCAATAATTTTTTTTGCATATGAAACCGGAGGAGTTGTACTTACATCTTATGCCATCAGCTTGTCCTAGGTCACAGTTTCCTTCCACATATAGCTTTGCAAAAACTGCATAAAAAGCGCTTGCAGGAACAAAAACATAATATTCCAGAAACACGCTTTGCCGATCCGATCAGCTGTTCATAACACTTCCTACGTTGGAATAGACGTCAGCGCGAACTTTTGCATGTCCGCCATTACCTGCCCGAAACCGGAAGTGACGTCATTTTCGCGGAAATGTAGTCTTTTTTACCATCAGGGCCTCAGGGCCTATACTGGTCTTTTTAAAAGTTATCTTTGACTTTATGACTTTCTGTGTCGTTTCTGGGATGCTTAGGACTCATATTGCACTGCTGGAAATAGTTTATTTTGATGCATATGCTGCTTTTTTGCAAATTTGCAGTATAATATTTATTTTCGTTTTTCCTGCAGTGTATAAAAATTGGTGTATTTCAAAAATAAAACTATGAAGACACTCAAAATAAATTTCCTGTGGTGGGAAACTATTTTGTGCAACTTTTTTGTATTTACAGTTTTGAGGGATAAGCCTCTTAAATTTCTCTAACTAGAAATATATGTTAAAAAAGCAAAAACGATTTTCAATTTTTTTGTAGTTTATTGCACTTTTTTGCAATTTATGTAATTACTATGCACTTAATGAATACATATTATTAAAATCTGGGCTATAATTGTTGTATTGATGTATAGCAACTTGAAATGCTCCCAAAAATGGCACCACACCATGTAAAAATATAATATAAGCTCTGGCGGACTTGGTTCTATGGTAGGTCTTAAAGGGTTAAACCCTCACTTCATAATAATTATGCCCTTCTCTGCCACCACTCTGTTCTTCATTTTTGTCTTTCTTAGGTCAATAAGCAGCAGCTACAGGCAGTAAAGGAGCGTTTTCTTGCTTTCCTCAATGTAGAAACTCAAATTGTGGCTGATGAAGCTTTCTGCAATGCTGTGAGAAGCTACTATGAGGTAAAGTGATTGAGTGAGTTTTGTAAAACATTTTTCACAGAAACAAATGTGATTTTAGCTTTACAATTCTATGACAGGATAGGGACTCTCTTCAGGCATTGCCTTAATTCCTGTTATGTTGTTTCTGACCCACAAACCGTCTGACAGAAAGGTGGAACCAACCTGACGATATACTCTTATAGTTACTTGACTGTGTCCTTCTTATTTGTTTTCAACAGAGGTGGTGAATTTACCCAGTTTGTCAATATTAATGCTGACATGAAACAACTAGAACTATCTTTATTCTTTGTAAAGCTGACTGAGGCTAGTATGAAACAAAAGATAACTTTTCATGCTTATAAATTGCCTTGAATGCTGTAGCAACATATATAAGTATAAGTAAATCCTATTTTTCATTTCTACTGAGTTATTGTTATTGATGATGCACTACTTAATTTGAAAAGTGAATCTTTTTAAACAAGGTACTAGCAGCAGCATTATATCCAGCTTTAGTGGCAATAGCGTTCTTGCTGGGAGCTTCTACTGTTTCAAGCTGACAGGCCTATTGTCTCATTTATTAAGATGTTTCCTTCAAAATGCTGTCAGAGTAAAACTGAAAGAAATCAACAAACATATCCTGCTCAGACACTCATTTACATAGGTTGCCATATAAACAATGGAGACACACTGCAAACAACAATGTAAAAAACAACAAGTCCTACTGTATAAATGCTGCATTAAACATGAAAGTTTTATACAATGTCACAAAACTAGGCAGCTGGGCAACTTTCCTAAGCACAATAATAATGCATCTCTGCAATGCTAATTGATGCATCCTTCTTCAAATGTGGCCAAAAAAATGACGCAAAACTCAGTCATATGTCTTCCGCACACCCAAGTGCCCTGACCTATCATGAGCTAGGTTCAACACCTGACCACGATACTTTGATGGATTTACTACCTGGAACACTGGATCGCCCCCAAAGTCCTCCCCATGGGGCACCCACTTCCTCACCAGAACACCATCCTGCAAAAAATAGCCAGCCACACTTTTCACCTCCAGAGCTGACAACACAGACTCCAACTGCCGTTCCAAGGATGGGTCAGCCCTCTGCACACTCATCAACTCACTGCGGGGCACATCCAGAGGCGAAGCTGGCAAAGTCAGTAAAACAGGTTCATCCTTAACAGCGGCTTCTGTACACTCACCTTTACTTATTGCCCGTGTAACAGCACAGGCCGGGTAAGAGAAGTGACGACTGCCGGCACTATCCAACCGATCTAACCTGGAAGGCGAATCCGTAACTACTAGTGCTGATGACACCTTTCCCCACACCCGACCTCCGGCCAAATCATTACCTAGAATGATATCCACCCCTTCCACCGGCAATGCAGGCCTAACCCCCACTAAAACCTCACCATGTACCAATTCGCCCTCAGTGTTCAACCTATGCACCGGAACCGGAACCACCATTATCCCCATTCCTCGCATAAGGATCTTATCCCCAGTAGCTGTCTCATCTGAAAGTGGGAGAATGGACCCCACAGCATAAGAGTTGACAGCGCCAGTGTCTCTCAAGATCCTAACTGAGACTTTCGTGTGCCCCCCAGGCAGGGTAACAAACCCACCCCAGACAGGCATCAAAGACTTCCTAGGCCCGTCAAACATGTCACATTCCATGTACTCACCATACCCCCTGTCCAAACCCAATATATACT
>NW_024582681.1:597194-598937 GCF_018398535.1 Haplochromis burtoni | reverse complement strand
GTTTTAAAATATTGCAAAAGTAAAAAAGGTCAAGTTTATCAGTTTGTCCACATTTGTCGCATTGTCACCAAACCTCAGTCAACAGCTCTTCAGGTCTGAAGTCCTCCAGATTTCACTCTTTATTTGCTCTGATTCGTTTTCCACACTCGAGTCTCTGCTCTGTTCAGTTGTGGTTCCTCTGTTGCTCTGTACAACCAGCAATCTGTCAGGTTCCCCATATGTACATAATACACTCGCCCGTAGCCCAATACTCCATGCGTGACCCATTAAACCAGCAACAATTATCCATCTGTTATCTAACTGCAGCCTGCTAGTTCCCACAGTAATGGCGACAGATGGCTAATGTGGCTATTGGGTAATTGTTCATAGTTGAACAGCTAATGTTAAGGTTTTCTACTTAATTACTTCCCAAGAAGTAGATTCTGTTCATCTGGACGTCACATTTTCTGTGGGAGAAACATTTCATCACTCATCTAAGGGACTTCTTCGGTCTCAGATGACTGCAGGTTCCCCCAACCTTATAAACAGTCCTATTGAACATCATATCATGAAGTGCCCTGAGTAAATGTGGTTATCACAGTTGGACATTTGTGAAAGCTGGGAAGCCACCTAAAGAATGCTCCAGAGAGAGATAAGGATAGCTGCTGCATAAGTGACAACCGTTAGTGATCCCAGCAGTATCAGAACAGCTGAGATACATTTCTGTAAGTACCTCGTCTCTGTGGCTTTCAAACCTAAAACACACTGCGCAAAAATTGGTCCACCCTAAGGATCTGGTCACCTGGCACAAGTAGAGTAATATAGTGTACGCTGTTAAGTGCCAAATAAACTCAAAATAAACCACTGGTGAACCAATAACTGGTGAAACCAAAATAGCTTATTGGCTAAATGTTGGAAAGACTTTGAAGAGCAAAATTACTGCACAAGAAGGCTCCATCTCATCTGTGAGACAAGGTGGTACTTTTGTTATGTCTTGGTATTTATGGTTGCAAGAAACACACTGACATTTCTTCAGATTTGGAAAAAACATCAGGATGAATGCAGAAGTAAAAACACTGGCAGCCACCAGTGCTACCCCTCAGCCTCCCACTAGACACACCTATCACATCAGTTTCAAAGTCCTACTTCCTTGAGCTACTGCATTCATAAAAAATTCAGCAAACTTGAGGTCAGCAAACTTGACCTCTGACCTTGAGGTCAAGGTGACAGATTCAAACTCATCCAAGATTCTTGGTATATGCACCTATGGTATCAATATGAAGCTCTTATGTTGCCTCATTCTCAAGTTGTCACATTCACAAACTTAGCTCTTCATGCCACCTGCACACACAGCTGACAACACTATCCCATCAACCTTTTATGACTGAGTCACTTATTCAACTAAATGCAATCAAACACATCTGATGACTTTTAATCAACCTGTCGGAAAACTATCCTTGTCGCTTAAGACAGGAGTGGCTTCATAGTGCAATGGTTAACACAATCTAAATGCTTACTAAATCTAGATTGTGGCAGGAGCTATCACAGCCTAAACATTAAAACTGTAAAATTAATTCAGCCTGTTCAGAAGGGTTAAAGAAATCTGAGCTGGCAGCAATCACTTCAGAGTGTCGGGTCAGAACACTTGCAAATGTTCAGATGTGAGAGGAACAAACAGGCAGAGTCCAGGAATAAAGTTGTCATTCTTTGTATTTCCAATTGAGAATGTGCCCGCAGCTGGGCGAGAGTGTGTGTGTGTGTGTG
>NW_024582681.1:594862-596169 GCF_018398535.1 Haplochromis burtoni | reverse complement strand
CTGGCCGCCCCATCAACAAAGAGTAGGGCGTGATGGGATCTGGGTCTGCGATGTCTGAAGAAACATAACCCAAAGGCCTGGAGTTGAGTATACTCTCCACCTCAAGCAGGACAGTCCTCAGCACTTCCTCTGACACTATCTGCGCTCCCAACGTGGTGCGCAGAGCGGTTTTCACAGATCGCACCTCTCTCTCCCAAGACCCTCCAAAGCGTGGAGCACTAGGGGGATTGAAACAGAATCTGATCTGTTCTGCTGCCAGTTGCTGTCTAAGATCTGGCGTTAGGGCAGTGAATGCTTCTTGTAGTTCCTTGCTTGCACCTCGAAAGTTGGTACCTAGTCTGAAAGGAGTTCAAACGGCTTCCCTCTACGGGCTATGAACAGTCTGAGTGACATCAAGAAGGAGTCAACATCTATGTTTACCAGCAGATCCAGGTGAACTGCTCGAGTAGTAAGACACTTGAAAAGGATGCCCCACCTCTTTTCTGTGCGCCAACCCACTTTAATGAGCATAGGGCCGAAGCAGTACATTCCAGTCGAATAGAAAGCAGGTCGGAAGAGCCTCAAACTTGAGGGTGGCAAATCTGCCATTTTCGGGACCTCTGGTTGATCTCTCTACTTCTTGCATTCGGGACAGTAATGCTGATGTCTTCTGACTGCTTCTCTCCCCCTTAAGATCCAGTATTTCCGGCGCAACTCAGCGAAAACACGTTCAGCTCCCGGGTGGTTGAGCTTATTGTCACATTGCTGGATTAGAAGCGTCGTAACTGGGTGAGCAGGCTCTAGAAGTACAGGGTGTAGTACCTCAGGGCTCAGGCCTTCGCATCTGCGGAGTCGACCTCCAACTCTAATCAAGTCAGAAGCCTTGTCATACTCAGGAGCGAGGGTAATTAACCTGCTACTGGATGGAATCAGCTTCTCTGATTTAAGTAATGTGAATTCTCTCGGGAAGCTCTCCATCTGAGAATGTCTAAGCAGGGCCAGCTCTGCCCTTTTAAAGTCATCAGCATCAGGGTGACTGGTGTCATTAGCCGCCCCGTGCATCAATCGAGCAGTGGCTTTCAGGAGTTCCTCATATGTGCTTAACTGTTTGATGTCAGGTATCGCTGGACTAGCAGATCCAGTAAGCAGACCACAGAACACTGGCTTCTTCAGCTCCTCCACTTCCTCCTTAGCTTCTCCCACCGGTGCTTGTGGCCAAAGGCTGGGTGGCAGCTGAAGAAATGGTGGCCCCCGGCTCCAGCGATTCTCACCAGCAAGCTGAGCCACAGTTTTCCCTCTCGTGATATTGTCTGCTGGATTGGTTCCTG
>NW_024582681.1:569946-586574 GCF_018398535.1 Haplochromis burtoni | reverse complement strand
GAGTGGCCACAATATTGGTCTCCAATTACCTGGACACGCACCTCATACTCAAGCCATTCAGCCAGATCAAGCAGTGTTGGTATAGGAGTGTTGATGGGATTGACAAATCTCTGGAAATTTGCTCTTAGGTCATAAGGTAGCTTAGCTAAGAGGCGAGATACGTGTGAGCCACACCTCAACTCTGTCCGACCTTGTTCTCCCAACTGGTGTAACATACCCACTAGCGCACGGACTTGTAGTGCGAAAGACTTGAAGGCTCTGATGTCACCACTCCTAATGTTGGGTCCATCCATCAGTTTGGTAATCCTTTTTAAGGCCAGATGTTGAGGTTGCCCATACATTTCTGTAAGTGCTCTCATGGTGTCAGCAAATGGGAATGGACTGTTACTGTATGGGTCAGCTACAAGTAGTGCATCTTCACACTTAAGGTGATCTGTCAAGATCTGGAACTTGAAGTGTTCAGGAGCATCAAGTGGAAGTATGCTATCTAGAGCTAACTTTAATCTTGCAAACTCACGTGGGTCCTCGTGCACAAGGTAGGGGATCATTGGTTGAGGTCCACGATAAGTCTCTATCGGTTGGGCGACCCACTGAGAGAGAGTGGTGTCTGAGGGCACCCACCTGGTTGCAGGCGATCGGGTGGACACTGTCGGCGGTCATCTGGATAGTTACCACAGCGCCTGTACGGATAACTCGAATCCTGATACCCATATCCATAAGGAGAACGATAGTGACTGTCAGGGCAGCTTGGGTGACCAGGGGTAGGATACCTGTCATCTTGTCTGTAGTATGGATCATCTTCATAGCAGGCCCCTAGCTTTGGCAATCTAGGAGGAGTGGCAGGCTGACTGCAGTTCCTGTGGCGACGAGCATACACCTCATCAACCCTTCTTTGTTCTGCATGATATGGTGACCGTCCCCTTGCTGCTGACGCTTGAAGTGGAGGGGGCCTCTCACCTGGTGTGATTGGTGAAAGAAAATCTTGAGATTCAGGGCATGAGTCGACTGAAGGTGATGGTGACTGTGCGCTGCGCTCCCTGTCAAGATCTGCGTCATTTAAACTGTGAGTGAGCTCCTCAATCAAGCCATGCTGGCTGTCCTTTGGATGTTGAGACTCATCCCCAAATGGCACCTGTGGAGCACTTTCAGGCTGATGTGGGCTCTTCTGACCTTTGATTGGCACCAGCTTACTAGTGTGGGCAGGTGTGGTTGACGTCCCATCCTCACAAAGTCCAGACCGTGATGTGGCATGCTGTGGAGCTAGTACAGGTGAGCTAGAGATCAATTCTGTCAGGCGTTGCACATCTAGTCGGAGTTGATTGTGTTCCTCTTTCATATGATGAATATATTGGAGAATTTCAGGATGAGTAGAATGCTTGCCCTGATCATCATGTGAGAGTCGGTTCTTAGCGAGGTCGTCCACTTCATAGTTCTGGAGGTATGATGGCAGCTTGCTATGTCTGTGCGGACGGTCAGACTCTCTGTATGGGTATCGGTCTTCCATTCTGAACATATAAGGCTGAAGCAGTTGCTCACCTCCGGCTCGAAGGACCAAATGTTCAGAAGGGTTAAAGAAATCTGAGCTGGCAGCAATCACTTCAGAGTGTCGGGTCAGAACACTTGCAAATGTTCAGATGTGAGAGGAACAAACAGGCAGAGTCCAGGAATAAAGTTGTCATTCTTTGTATTTCCAATTGAGAATGTGCCCGCAGCTGGGCGAGAGAGTGTGTGTGGGTGTGTGTGTGTGTGGTTTCTGCAGACAAAGCATAATGATACAAATCAATTAGGAATCAAATTACATAATAAACATAAAGATACAACTGAGGTGTACTCAAGTACAGTATATAACTAAATAAGCTGACATTATACTTCAGCCTGGTTACATAAACTTAAAGTCAGACATTATGCATTAACACACCGCATACAACTATGCACTGAAGGCAACTTTACATTGGTTTATGATCTGTTACACGGAGCACAGAATCAACAACACGATAACAACGAATCTCTCTGCTAGAAGCTAATTAGCAAACAAATCTGTTATGCTAGCGAACTACCACTTGTACATAATGTCACTTAAACAGAAGCAGAAACTGCTGGTAAGTCATCAAATACACTCATGGCTGAACACCAACACAACTGAGTGAAGTAAAACATTAACTTACGGTCTTATGAACGCACACACTGTCCGTTGTTTGGCTGCCGTTTGTCTCTGAACTAAAGTTGCGGACATGCACCCCGATGGTGCATTCGGGGGGCATAGGAAATCCCATACACAAACCTAACCCTTTTGTACACAGCCGGTAATAATGTATGATCAGTAACTCCTTGTATTATGAGGGGTATAATAACACACAAACTAGATAGTTAAAAGGGAGTCAAGTTCAGTGAAGCTGAGAAAACAGAGAGATATGAAATAGCTTAATTTTTATTTTATTTTCAATTTTCATGGTGATGCTTATGTCCACTTCTCCCCCTACAATAATTTGTTAATCTACTTTTTCTAACTTGTATTATTTTAAAAAAAACAAACAAAAAAAAAACAACTGCTCCCTCTGTCAGCTATAAATCAATAACATCAAATGAGGCATGTAAGACTGTGCTGTAAATTGATTAACTACAATAAAGAGGCTGACGTCACATGCCTACAGCAAACAGAGTTTATTGAAACAGGACCTGAAGGAGTCACTGAGTGGCTGAAGGAGAAATTCTGACAGACTACTCCTTGGTTGTGACTGCATTGTTTGTCAAAAACAATTCTCTAACTATCATGTTTGGCTGGAGCTGGAAACCATAATCCTTCAATGAATTTGGCTTAGTTTCTGTTCCATTCTTCTCCATTTGCTACAGGTTCTCCAGCTCACAGCAGATCACCAGATAAGAACAAGGTCTACCGTCACCTGCTGCAGTGTATGATGGAGACGTTAGAGTTTGACAACGAAACACGTGTTTCTGGAGAGGAAAAGGACCTGAACAACAAAACTTTGTCAGCCTGCCAAAAGAAAAAACACAAGAGGGAAAGGCCATGTCTAGCTCGCTAATGGCAACGCAACATTCAAAATAAGGACAAGGAGATTTTCAGTCATAAACAGAGTGAATGTTGTTCTCTCAGATGAAATTAAAATGTAAAGTTTATGTGAGGAAAACACTTGACTGAGTGAAAGAACTACACCCAGCTAAAATAACTTAAAGATTTAGGCTAAAAGGAAGTTGGCCAACTCCCAAAAATACATTAATAATAATTATTGAAAAAGTTTTGTTTAACAAATTATTTAAAATGACAGAAAAACTAAATTTTTTGACAAATAAGAAGACACAGGCTCACTGTGAACTATCAAAAGACAGATCATTTTATCTGTCTACAAAACGTCCATTCTGAGCCTGAAAAATGACTTTCATCATATTAGCAATTTTGCTGACAGTTCTGTAAGAGTTTCTTCAAAGAACCAGCTCTGTCTCTTTCCATCTGCCTATGAGCTTGATGTGGATTGTGTGAAACTAATATAGACTATCCAAGCACCTAAACAATGGAATCCAAAATGTAGTGAAATAAACACTATATAGATATATAAATAACATAAATATCTTATTTTAATTACTGGCATATAGATGAGAGAAAGCGAGAGACAGAGACTGTTGGGTGAACTCCATTCACTCCTATCAGCAGAGAGAGAGTGGCACACTGCGCTCTAAAATCATGAAATTATCTCAATAAACACCACCTCTGCTTTCATCGAGGAAATAAAACACGGATAAATTTTCAGTTCTGACTTAGTTTTCTAGTATTTTTCTACTTTCAACAGAAAATGTTATTTGCTCCGTCAAGTGACGTCATACACTGCGTTACTCACACACACCATAAAGAATATATTCATACTGTAAAAACAAAAGCTAGAAAAACACATCCACTAATTACAGATGATGTATTTCTTAACAATTTTCATGACAGATGAATATTTTGTTTTCCTTTTTATTCTCGCAGACGCTTCCGTTGTGAATATCTCAAAAACAACAGGAGGCTCGCATGGTTAGAAGTTGCTCAGCAGAGGATGAGGATTGGTCAAAAAACATAACACATGTTAACTTACAAAAAAGGAAAGCACATAGCATTTTCATTTAAATATATATTCTTTTAATAATTCAAAATAAAAGCTAATGCTTTGCCAGCTTCTAGCTTTGCTTGACAGTTTGTAGAACAAGCCTGTTGACATACACCCCCAAAAACTTAATAGTCAACCAAAAACAGCTGGAAACCTGTGTGGTTATTACAGTAAACTTGGCTGTCTTTTCTAAAAATGTTTTACTTTATAAATGGATTTACTGTGACCAACACGAATATTAACAGATGGAGAGTTTTGCTGAAGCATACTGATCAGCACAATCACAGGATGCAGTCTTTGTGTGGGGATTTCTCCAAAACGTGTTAATCACAGTTTTTGACAGTCTGGTATAGTAAGTAGCTCATTTGTAATTGTGCTGGGCTTGCCTGTGTCATTGTTTCACAGAATAGCATTATCAAGATGTAGGGATACCCAAATTGGCCAAAGGTGTCGTGGTGGAGATGAGTTCGAAGCCTCGATACAATTGCGGCACAAACATGCTTCAGTGATTCACAAAGCCTTGCTTTGCCCATCACTAGACCTTGTTGACAAACCCACAAAGTCATAAAAACAGACAACAACATGGACGTCTATAGGACTACTCGCGCTGATGAAATTCATGCGACTCGGACCGGAGTAGCCTCTAGCTGACTCACAGATGCAGAAAGTATTATTCTTGTTTGAAACGACAAAGAAGCCAACTTTATAACCACTCAGCTTGATCTTTGACATTGTTATGTAAATAAATATAATCTCTTCCATTTCCAGATCAATGTTCTGTCATTTAACTAGACTTATCTTGTATTATTCAATTATCTATAACATAATAAATGCTGATTGGAGAGGCTCTTTGTGAATTGTAAAGGACCCAAACCACTAGATTCACAACTGCTCTTGGTACAAGATCCTGATCCACTTAATGAGTTTGTCATCAGAACATTTATTGATTTACTGAACCAGATGTTGGCTTCCTTTGTCTAAACACTGTGGAAAGATCCTCCACACTGTTTGCTTTTCACACTGCTGCAACATGTATTTATGCCCACCATTAAGGTGCAGGAAGTCGCTGCTGAACATCAGGTGTAACCACTTACGTATGGTTATCCATACATTGTGAGATGAGCCATAACCCTATCCCTAACCTTAACCAATAATCAGTAAAAAGAAAAATGTGCTTATGTTTAAATAAACATTATTTGCTTAGCTTTTGTCATCTGTGCAATGAACTGACGACTCCTACATATGTGGTAGAATTTTTCGACAATGCGCACGCATGTGAATTAAGGCAATGCATGATACTCAGATGTGTATGCTGAAATGTCAAAACATTGGGCTGCACTCCAGCTCTTCACAAATACATTCATGCGATTCTGATGTGGACAAACAGAAGGAAACTATTCACATAATCAGCTGAATTGTCCTGCATCCTGCAATCCAATCTAGAGCTGTGTGTTTGGCTAAAATGATTTGAGCTGGCTACTAGCTCCTTGAATGTGTCATACTCTTAGTACAATCAACCTAGTTACACTAGTACATCCTAGTGGTAGTGTGCCAACTCATAGTTTGCAAACCGGTCGCAACCAATAGCAAAACCCAACCGAGAACACCAGCGTGCTGTGTGAGAAACATGCAGGAAAGTGTGCACCTGTGTACAGAGCCCCCACGGAGATCTAATATAAGTCAACCAACAAGTCCCACATTCTCTAATGTTGTAAAGGCACTAATAGAGCGAGGCCCATAACATCACAGAAGCTAAAATAGATTTCTTATCCTAATTTTAATTTATTTTTAATGAAAAAAAAAAAGAAATACAAAACAATAGTTTGATATAGTTGAATAGTTATTCAATACTAAAAATATCTAAATGTGTTAAATATTGATACCAACAGTGTCATCTTGGCCTCTTCGAGCTTACGGAGAACTTCATCACTCCTTCCCTCACTAACAGCTGAAGTTCATCGTCATCACACTGAACGACATTTTTGGAGAATTTTCAAGAGATGTGTAAAGCTCTCGTTTGAACAACATTAAAGTCTTAAACAGGTATCATAGACGTCAACATTGGTCATTCAACTATTAACAATTATCTGAGTGCCACATTAGTCGTCTTTTGTTATTAGCATAGTTGCCATCATGTGGTGTTTCTTCAGATTTCAATGATTCAGTCCAATAAAGGACACCAAACAAGAGTTAACAGCTGAATAAGCTGTTTGGCATTGACAGAGAAGGCAAATCTTTCCTGGAGGCAACTTATTCAGCTCTGCTGCTCAATCCACAAAAAATTAATTTCCTTACAAATGTAGGACCATTTAAGTGGAACTAAACAGGCTTACCAACAGTGTAAGATGTACATGCATTTGTAACAATGTTACAAAAAAGAAATAGACAACCAAACAGATTTCCTTAAATGCGGTGCTGTAAAGCAGATATATTACGAATGGGTTCATAAATCTGCCTAAATAGAAAAAATATCTCTTGCAACCACAGATTTTAATGAGCTGCAACTCGTAAGACATTTTTGTAAAAAAAAAAAAAAAAAGTTTGAGTTTAAGCATAAACTCTTTCTCTTGTGTCTCTCTTTTCTCTTTTTTGTGAGTTTATGACTTGCAGACTAGCAGGTTGCTTCTCCCCTGCAGATGCGTCAACTCCTGCCGCAAAATGATGAGAAATGAATTGATTATCTGCTGAAAACGACTTGTGAAATATTCCAAGTTGTGTGGCACTGTATGCTTTCAGGGTATGACCGTGTAATCGTGATCTTGTTAGACTTGTAATACCGGTTAACACAACTAATCTCCCCGAGCGTAGCAATACCTGAAGCCGCTGCTCAGAGCAGATGCGGTGAGAGGAAAGGAGAACCACGACGGAGGACGGCGTTAACCCGAACGGTGAAACTGGAGGTCCGGTAAAAGTTCGTAAAACATTCTCCGTACGGTCATGTTTGCTCCCCTGATGCCAAGAGAACTTTCCCAAGCTCCGGTCTGGGAACGCTGCTACGAAAACCCTGTAACATTCTGCGAACCTTCACATGATGTCCCGTCGTTTCTGGGTATATTTGGTTAAAATTGACGATTAACTGCGGATTAAATATAAACCGAATTGATCGGTTGGTTCTAGTGATCACAAAAACGATGCAGTTTTCTCGTTTGTGTTGACTTTTTAGACTGGTAAGACCAATTGCTTCCAGTTAACACATTTCCAGTGGTAGACAGTGGTTTTTGCATAGTAGACACTCAACAGGTGTGCAGCAATAACTCACCTTCTGCTGCCGACGGGACATGTCGGTGGGCTGCTTGGCGTTGAACGGGTAGGCTATGCACCGGAGGACGAACACATAAATCTGCAGTTTTATTTTCCTCTCCTCTTCCTCCTTCTGAATGGACTCACGTTTCCTCTTTTCCTGTTCTTCATCTGTAGCGCTGTTCACTTTCGTACTTTTGCCGGCGAGGCTTCCAGGTGTCGCGGAGCGCAGCTGCTGGCTGCCCGGGGGTCCCGTTTCCCGTTTCTCTGCAGAGGAAGAGGCGTCCGGTTTCCTCTGAGGCTCTAAGTCGGACTCCCCACCAGTGTCTTCGCTAGAAGACGAATCTAACATAGTGCACTGTGTCAAAATTCTGCTTCAGACTGAGAAAAAAGTCAGGAAACAATTTTTGAGCGTCTTTTTGTTTGTTTTAGTCGACGTGGCCTTGATGTCTGCGTAGGTTGCAGGCGGTGGCGCGCTCTGAACCACGACTTCAGTGGAATGTCAGGTTACTGCGGAAAGCAAAGGTAGGCGGAGTTTTCATTGTTAAGAGGTGGTCTCCGCGTGCACTTCGTTCCTTCACAGCTTTAAAGAATGCGTTGGCGCGTGCACAATGTGTTGTGCCCAAAACTAATTTCCAGTGTTTGTGTTTTTTATGTATTATATCTTTGCTTATACTGATAGCCCGCAGTCAACAGGATTTAAGAAGGGGCTGTGTGTAAAATAAAGAAATGATCTGTTTTGCAAGTTTGCAAGTCTTTATGGCTCTGTGTTATTGTACATACTGTGTTTTACATTATAATCAATTCAGTCCTTTTAGGCTGCTTAAAATATCTCTATATAACTGTTATATTTATTGCAGCTTCTGCTTCCCTCTCGACCTGATCTATCTTGAAAAAGTTAAATGTGTATTTTTGATTATTGTTTTGAGTGTCATTTGTCAACATGGTGATATAAATTTATGATCATTGTTGCAATAGGGGTGGTTTCATCTTACTTACTTTTTCAAACTGACCAAAGGACTTCATCAACTGGTATCAGCGCCGATTCCAGGTTAACACAAAATCAAGAACTGGTGGTGGATTTTTAGAAAGACAAACATGCTGGGAATGGGCATTGGCAAAACGGACTCATATAAGCACCTGACCAATAAACTGGATTGGACTAACAATTCAAAGGCCATCTAAAACAAAAGTACAGGGCAGGCTGTATCTGCTAATGAGACTCTCAGATCTTTTAGAGTAAAGACATGTATAGATACACATACATACACATCATATATATATATATTGGAGGTATACCAAGAGCTAAGAGAAGGACTCAAGAAGATGTGGAGGGTGAAGGTAACAGTGGTCCCAGTGGTAATTGGAGGACTTTTGTTTTTCGAATAGGAAGCGGGCCATGTGACACATCAAACTTATTGGCAATGTCACAAGAAAAACAATGGTGTGCTTGGTTTCAATGTAACTTTATTCTTTCATGAGTTATTTACAAGTTTCTCTTTGTTCACAGCCATTGACATGTCGAAGAGGTTAACACGTGAGGAGCGGATCAAAATTGTGTTGATATCTGGTGACCACTTATAAAATGTGTTCAGTGTGCTGCCCATTGTGTTGGATTGTCAATGCAACCGTCTTCTCCTACTCTTCACACACTGATAGCAACACCGGCCAGCACAGGCATCCAGAATCCGTAGTTTCAGGTGCTGCACATCTCGTAGGGTGTCTTGCATTGAAATCTGCTGCAAACTGTGCTCAGACAATGTATGATTCAAATTCAAATTCAAATTCAAATTTTATTTGTCACGTACACAGTCATACACAGTACGATATGTAGTGAAATGCTTGGACAACTGCTCGTGACCTAAAGAAAACAAAAAAGGAAAGGCTATGAATAAGATAGGAAATAAATATGAAAAATTAAAAAGGGTAAATTTAACTAGGAAGGAATAAAATATAAATTAAGGTTAAAAATGAAATAACTGTACAACACAAATTAGAATGAAGGGTAAATTTAACTGGGAAGAATAAGATAAAATATATAAATTAAAGTTGAAAATAAAATAACTGTACAACAAAATACACAATATAGAACTATATAAGAATGTATGAAGAAATCTAATAAATAAATATATACACAATAACAGCAGCTGTACAAGTATTAACCGGAAATGAAGAATATAGTGACCAGTGTTGTGCAAAAACAAAGTCCAGAAAGTCCAGTGTGTGTGTAAGAACCATTGTGTGGGTCAGTACTGTGTGGTGGTGTGATTGAGAGACCGTATCGCCTGCGGGAAGAAGCTCCTCCTCAGTCTCTCTGTGTTGGTCTTCAGGGAGCGGAATCGCTTTCCTGACCTCAACAGAGAGAACAGTCTGTTGTTGGGATGGCTGAGGTCCTTCACATCTTCCTGGCCTTGGTCCAGCACCGCCTGCTGTAGATTGAGTGCAGGTCAGGGAGCTCGGAGCGGATGGTGCGCTCAGCTGACCGCACAACCCTCTGTAGAGCTCGTCTGTCCTGCATGGTGCTGTTCCCGAACCAGGTTAAGATGTTTCCCGCCAGGATGCTCTCTATGGTGCACGAGTAAAAGTTCCTGAGCACCTTGGAGGGCAGTTGGAAGTCTCTCAAGCGTCTGAGGTGGTAGAGACGCTGTACGGGCCTTTTTCACCACGGTGTTGATGTGACAGGACCATGACAGGTCCTGCGTGATGTGAACTCCGAGGTATTTGAAGCTGTCCACTCTCTCCACTGGGCACTCGTTGATGACGGGGGTCTGGTAGTTCCTCTCCTGCTTAGTGCTGAAGTCCACTATCAGCTCCTTTGTCTTACTGACGTTTAGAAGGAGGTTGTTCCTCTGGCACCAGTTCTCCAGATTCCTAATCTCCTTCAGGTAGGCCGTCTCGTTGTTATCAGAGATCAGGCCCACCACGACGGTGTCGTCAGCAAACTTGATGATGGTGGTGGAGCTGGTAGTGGCCACACAGTCATATGTGTACAAAGAGTACAGCAGGGGGCTCAGAACACACCCCTGGGGGGCTCCAGTGCTGAGAGTGGTGGAGGCTGAGACATGTCCGCCCATCCTTACTGCCTGTGGTCTGCCAGTTAGGAAGTTGGAGATCCACTGACACATAGATGAGCTGAGTCCCAGATGCTCCAGCTTGGTGGTGAGTGTGGAGGGAATTATGGTGTTAAATGCAGAGCTGTAGTCTATGAAGAGCATTTTAACATAATTCCCCCTTCTAGTGTCCAAGTGAGTGAGTGATGTGTGGAGGAGATGAGAGATGGCATCGTCTGTGGAACGATTTGGACGGTAAGCGAACTGTAGTGGGTCCAGTGTGTCTGGTAGTGAAGAAATGATGAAGTCTCTGACCAGGCGTTCAAAGCACTTCATCACTACTGAGGTGAGGGCTACAGGGCGATAGTCATTGAGAGAAGCAGGGTGGGGTTTCTTCGGGACAGGAACAATGATGGACTCTTTGAAGCATGTGGGGATCACCGACTGAGATAAAGAGATGTTGAATATCTCAGTGAACACAGGAGCTAGCTGGTATGCGCAGTCTCTTAGGATACGACCTGGGATGCCGTCTGGTCCTGCTGCTTTCCTGGTGTTCACTCTCTTGAAGGCTCTCCTTACTTCATGCTCGGAGATGACGAGCACGTTTCCGGTGCTGGCAGTCTTACCAATGTGTTTGTCGTGTTAGACACGATAGTGGTCAATGCTTGACAGTTAATGTTGAAACCATCAACTCAGGCCACTGGATATTTGAAATTGCTACATGATGATGTGTTTCCCTCTTTATGCACTGAAGCTGGCACGTTCCCTGAGTTTTTCCAGCAAGATGGTGCACCACCACATTATGGGTGCCAGGTCCGAGCATTCCTAGATGAACAGTTTCCTGGAAAGTGGATTGGTCGTCGTGGGCCAGTTGAATGGCAAGGTCTCCCGATCTGACCCCCTTAGACTTTTATCTTTGGGGTCATCTGAAGGCAATTGTCTATGGTGTGAAGATCGAGTGTGCAGCACCTGAAACTACAAGATGCTGCTGGCATCCAGTGTAGATTGACTGATAACTTGGGTCTTGGACTGTAAGCGCTATTAAATACTACCTGACATGCGGTGTTGCTATCAGTGTGTGAAGAGTGGGAGAAGAGGGTTGCATTGACAATCCAACACAATGGGCAGCACATTGAACACATTTCTCCTGCGGTGTTGCTATCAGTGTGTGAAGAGTGGGAGAAGAGGGTTGCATTGACAATCCAACACAATGGGCAGCACATTGAACACATTTTATGTGTATATGTGAGGGGGCAAACTCCTCAAGATGTTTACCGGGTGGGCCATATAAACGGCCCACCCGGTACATCAGCAAGAAAAACTGTGAGGATGATGAAGAAGGGAAGGCAGCTCTGTCAACATGACAACAGTTTTTTTTCGGTGATATGGGGCCACTGTAAACATATGATTTATATATATTAAGCTTGACATTAAAAAGAATTCAAATTATTTCAAATGAACTCAAAGTATGAAGCAGTAATATTATCCCATTTAATACTGATTGGGAACATTTTTCTGTAGAACAATTATTTTCACTTTATGCACAATTTTCCACTAATGCCTCGTCCCTGTACCAAAGTTGCCATGTCCCAGTGGCCCCCAGGATTACAGGCCTGTCATCCTGTCGTCATTACATCATGAAGACCCTGGAAAGACTCATCCTGGACTAGCTCCGACCCATAGTAAGACCACATCAGGATCCCCTTCAATTTGCTTACCAGCCCCATCTAGGAACTAAGGACGCCATCATCTACCTGCTCAATCGTGTCTACACCCATCTGGACCAGTTGGCGAGCACTGTTAGAGTCATGTTTTTTGACTTTTCCAGTGCATTCAACACCATCAGGCCGACCCTCCTGGGTGATAAGCTGGGTCAGTCCTTTGTCACATGGTGCGAGCAGAATTATCTGCAGCTCAACGTGGCAAAAATCAAGGAATTGATTGTGGATTGTAGGACGACCAGGAAAACCTTGACCCCATTTCAATATTTAGTATTTATAATCCTCCACAACGTGGACATTGTGGAGGATTATAAATACCTTGGAGTACACATAGACAATAAACTGGACTGGGTTAAAAACACTACTGCACTTTACAGGAAGGGCCAGAGTCATCTCTATTTTCTGAGGTGGCTGAGGTCCTTCAACATCTGTCGGACAATGCTCAGGATTTTCCATGAGTCTGTTGTGGTCAGTGCTGTCCTCTATGCTGTTGCATGCTGGGGAAGCAGGTTCAGGGTTGCTGATGCCAACAGACTCAATAAACTGATCCGCAAGGCCAGTAACGTTTTGGGGATGGAGCTGGACTCTCTTAAGGTGGTGTCAGAGAGGCAAATGTTGTCCAAGATAACACAAAGTTGGACAATACGTCCCACCCACTGCATAACATGCTGACTAGCCACAGGAGCACGTTCAGTGAGAGACTGAGATTACCGAAAAGCACCACTGAACAACACAGGAAATCATTCCTGCCTGTGGCCATCTCCCTGTACAACACAATCGAATACTCCGTAAACACTGCTATAGTTACATCTTTTTGCACACGCTCTTTCTTACTTATTAATGTTGCTGTCTATGGCAGATGTGGTTATATTTATTCATAACCACATCTGCCAACCCTGGATATTTATTATTTGGTGATTTGTATATATTGTATATATTGTGGTATTCCTTATATCTTAACATATTGCACTGCTAATAGTCTAGTCTGTTTTTGTTTTTGTTTCTATTAGTGTTACTGTACTGGAGCAACCGTAACCCACATAATTTCCCTAGGGATTAGTAAAGTATTCTGATTCTGATTCTGATGTCTACTGAAGTATTTCCATAATGTTTCATTGCTTCCTTTTTTATAGGAATGTTTTCTTTGAACACTAAATAATTTCTGGAAATACATAATAGATATTCATTGATGATCCTTAGATGACGGCCTTTAGTTTTCCTACAATATGTTGCTGGCCTCTTCTGGGCAAAATGATAAACTGCAGCCATGATATTTACACAAACAGCTTTATTTCAAGCATTTTCTGTATTTATCTATATCTATGCATCTATAGAAAGCTATCGTGCATGAACAATTCAAATATACACATAATTATCTAATAATTCACTGGCTTTACCAGAGCTGGCATGCTAGATTCTTGTTGTAGTACCACGTCACTGTGTATGGTTTTTAGGCCTTTTTCTCGATGAACTGTCAGTTTGGATTGTGTGTACACAGTCCGAGCTGGTGTGTCTCATCTCTTCTGGAGGTAGTGTATGAGGACTTTCTCTGAGCTCAGAATGTGACTGGGTCTTTTGAAGTCCAGCGACTGCAGTTTCTGGATGCCTACGTACACACACATGCAAGCACACACAAAAAGGGAGGTGTTTAAACTGCCATGTCAACCAGACTTTATTATATTTATGCACATCAGTACACTCTTTTTCAAGAATATAGCAACAATGAAACTTTTTACAGTACATTTGATTATAAACCAACTTGAAGTGTAAGTCGTTTAAATCAGCTTTTTTATACCTCTACAGTAACAGTTTCTGAAGTGTGTAAAATGTGTTGCATAATGATAGAAATTCATTGGAATAAATGAACTTATTACTGCTTCTGAGTACAGTAAATTATTACCGTTGACATTAAGACTTCTGTTTCAATGTTCTTAGTTTCTCAGTCCAGAAATAAAAAGCCACTATCATGGGAGTTGCCATAATGAAACTATTTGTTTTCAGGTTACTCTGGATAAGTTTAGAAAGGCCCTGTAGGTTTTTTGTCTCATGGTAGCCTGGCCTTCAGATTCCCTGCACCAGCAACCGTGGGTGTGATATTTCATAAAGAGTTTGAACTTTGCACACAGCCTCTGGAGGACAAATGGTGTCACTGCCTCTATGGATGCCCTTTTCAGGTTGTGCTGCTCTCTTCAAACAGGAAAGAGCTGCGTCTAGACTGAGGAAAAAACAACCCAAATTTAAAAACCGTTATTTTCACAGGTTTACATTTACTGTCTGTGTGTATAAATGGACTGGTTCTTATATAGTGCTTTTCTACTCTACCTGAGCACTCAGAGCACTTTTATACAACTTGCCTTATTCACACCCATTCATACAAGTGTTTTTTCTGTGCTCTTTCTATCTAACATTCACATACATTCATACTCCAAGATTGGAGAACAACGTGGGGTTTGTATTTTGTCCAAAGATTTTTGGCCTGCAGACTGGACCAAACCAACAACCTGCTGATTAGCAGAAGACCTGCTACAGCCACCCAGTGTGTGCAGGTGTGTCTGTGTGTGTGCATGCACAGGTGTGAGAGTTTGTATGTTTGTGTTTTAACTTCAAGGTTGACTCTTTATGACATTTTTTTTTGTTGTTTTTGCTATAAGACATTGTAGACCTACATTCCACCATCCATCACATTTCTATCACTAATACATTTCAGGGTTGTGGGGGACTGAAGTCTATCCCAGCTGCCATGGGGTGTAAGGGGGGTACACCTTGGACAGGTCACCTGTCTGTCACAGGGACCTACACACTGTTCTTTTTCTTTTTTTTAAATTATAAGCCCATTGTAATGAAATATGTTTTATAAATAAAATGGACACTGATACTAGTAAATGGACTGGTTCTTACACATCACTTTTAAATTCTACCTGGGCACTGAGAGTGCTTTATACAACTTGCCTCAGTCATACCCGTTCATCTAAGCACTTTTTTTCTATCCTTTTTCTGCACAAGTACTTTCTATCTAGCATTCACACTTCCATGGATGCATCGGAGAGCAACTTGGGCTTAGTATCTTGACAAGGATATTTGGCATCCAGATCAAACGACCTGAGCTACAGCCAATCCATATTGACGCTGATGCTTTGGAAGCCTGTGTTCTGGCTGTCATGGCCGTCATCTCTTTGCCTCTAGCCTCAACACAGGTATAGGTAGGTGGATCAGTGAACTATGTATATCTTGCCAGTCAATATGCAATTCAAGTTCTCTGAAAGTAAGATACCAATCTGGAGCTGTGGGCCTCAGGAGGAGGAACGCATCAGACCATGGTTAAAGAATTGCCACAGACTAGCAACGTGGAAGTGGCCACAACAATAATCAGGTAATGAATGTCAGAGTCTCTACGCATTTTTTAAACCACATCCCGATCACCTCTCTGTAGTGCTGTGTGCATGAGCCTGATGTACACGACTTCCATAACTCGAGACGGAATTTCTCATTTAGATGTTACTACATGTGAGAACCAGAAGCTGTAAGAAGAGGAGAGCAAAATAACCAACACACCTGATTTTAAGTAATATAGAAACTGCATAATTTTAATACATCATAATGATGGATGATGGATTGAAATGCCCTGCAGGTATGCTGGTGAAAGCCATTAGAGAGAATCGTAATCCTTGATTTATACCCATGGGCCTTGTGAGACAAAAGGTCAGCAGCAGAAGATTGTATATAGATTTCAGGACACTGAACACTGTAACGAAAGATGATTCACCTGGCCTACATGTGTGGAATGATTTCTACCATTAATGGTTGCAAGCACAAAATTTACTTGTGTGTGCAACCTGTTTTACTTATCACACACAATGACGGATGTTTAGAGAGTAATTTGGGATTCTCTTGCTCAAGGACTCTTACCAGAGTGGAGGAGCAGGGAGTCAAACCATTAACATTCTGAGTATTGTTAGGAGCAGTTTGGTTTGGGTTCAAGGAGGGAGGGAGCATATATTAGCCAGGGGAAACCTACACACAGTAATGCCAACTACAGTTTATTTAACTGGAACTTGAGGCCATTAAATGCTGCAAACTGAGAAGGATAATTTGACAGGAGAATGCTTTACAGTGTACTGACAATAACTTGCTTGCCGAGTTATGGACAGCAAACCGAATACAGCAGAACTATAGAGAGTAGCTCAGCTTGCCTCTTTTGAGTCTGATAGTAGTGTAAGGAATAAATATTGTCTTTCCAGTTTTCCAGCAGGTTCCTGGTCAGTTTCAGGAAAATATGATTTCACAGGAACTGGGACGATCAACCATTGAGCTAAATACTGTAAAAGAATGTAATGGAGAGTCTAAGAGCAGTGGATGGATGCCAATGATGCCGGCATACCACTGTCTAAAAGGTATATATGATCTTGCCGGATAAGACAGTATGGAGTGTTTGTTGCAAAATGTGTTAAACATGATATACTTACTAAGGGTGCAACGATACTCATATCGATATTGAACCGTTTGATACAGTGCTTTCG
>NW_024582681.1:431701-567830 GCF_018398535.1 Haplochromis burtoni | reverse complement strand
ATTCATGACAATAGCAATAGTCAGTAATATCAGTAGGATTATTCCAGCTTTTGATGAGCACCATTGACAGTAACTACAGTCAGAGGTCCAGGGAATGAACACGTTTATCTAAATTGATCCTATAACCCACACAATTTTCTTTCACTAGGCTATCAGAAGTCCACGACAGATTTAGCTCTACTAACGAAACATAAAAAGAGAGAAGCTCACTGACCACAAGCCCTCACAGACTCACTGGATGGATCACCATACCAAAAGAACACACTAATTTACAGAACTCCTCATTCGATGATCAGTTTATAGACCAAAATGGATTCTAGTCCATAATATCTTCCAGTCTTCAGTAGTCCAATGATGGTGTTTCATGGCCCAGAGAAGCCTCTTTGTCTTATTCTGATGTCTTAGTAATGGCTTTCTTGCTGCATCTCATCCTGTCAAACCTACAGCTCGAAGGCTTCCTTTCACAGTTGAAGCTGAGACTTGCTTACTACGACTACTATTAAGCTGTGAGCTGCCTATCACGCAAGCTGTTAACTCTCAGAAACTTGTCCTCTGGTTCAGTTTTCTGCATAAAGATTACTTAAAGCATAACTTACATATATTGTAGAACTATTATAATATGTCCACTTTATCATAACACTGAATATGGGGGAACTGTCCTCACTGTGAATGCTTACAGGCTGCAGCCTATGAACAAATAAAACTACTTCAGCTGTTCACAGTGGGTCACCACAGCGGGTAGAGCTCCATATTTGATATGGCAGACTTACATGAACTGACAAAAATGTCCCTCCAGACACAATCCTCTCCGGATTTGGATCTCCTCTTTGGATCTTTTGCTGTTCAGCCAAATGTGTAAACCACTGCACTGTGGTGCTACTACATGAGTGAAATACATGTTGTGTATTTTGGAATGATATTTCATCTTTAGGCTGCTTCTTTGAGGTTACTATTGCAGTAATTTGGCACTATATAGAAAAAACTGAATTTAACTAAATTATCAAAAAATTGATTATGACTGCGGAAGTAAGTTGTAATTCAGCTCCTCACTTTTTTTTTTACCTGGTGCTGAGTGGCAAACTTTTGAAGTTGAAGTCTTGAAGCTGTGAAGTTTTGAAGCTCCCATTCTTGAGGGGTTTTTTTTGTTTGTTTTTTGCCTTTTGCTTTTTTTTAATGACTTCATCGACAGCTACATTTTTTCCTCTGTTTTTTTGACCACAACAAAGAATGGGAGGGAATCTCAGTATTTTATTTGTTTCTATAACGGCTGACATCCCATGTAAACATCCCATGGAACATGACCACATGATAAGTAACACTCTACACTCTCTCTGTAGGATCTACAAAACTTCTTCAGTCATATTTAGTAAGGGCTGACTTAGACTTTGTGGTCCTGTGAAGGAACGTTTCTATGGCTTGAATATTAAACTGTTAGAATGCACAGAGGGAGCTTGTCTTTGCTGTTGCAATTTGAAACCAACATGTTGTTTGGATTTCTTCATCACCTGAGGCAGAGGTCCTCCAAATGACCATGGCTGTGGTGAATGGATGTGGATAATTAATGGATTCAGGCCATCCTGCGACCAATTACTGCACACGCAGCTGAGCACTTTCATCTACACTGAACAAAAATATAAACGCAACACTTTTGTTACTGCTCCCATTCCCCATGGGATGGACGTAGAGACCTAAAATTCATTCCAGATACACAATATAACCATCCCTCCCAAACAGTGGTCACAAATCAGTCCAAATGTGTGGTAGTGGGCACATCTGCTATATTGAGATAATCCATCCCACCTCACAGGTGTGCCACATCAGGATGCTGATCTGACATCATGAGTAGTGCACAGGTGTACCTCAGACTGCCCACAACAAAAGGCCACCCTGGAATGTGCAGTTTTTTGCGCTATTGGGGGTCTGGGGACCCAGAACCGGTCAGTATCTGGTGTGACCACCATTTGCCTCATGCAGTGCAACACATCGTCGCATGGAGTCTATCAGATTGTCAATTGTGGCCTGTGGAATGTTGGTCCACTCCACTTCAATGGCTGTGCGAGGTTGTTGGATATTCGTGGGAACTGGTACACGCTGTCGTATACGCCGGTCAAGCACATCCCGAACATGCTCAATGGGTGACATGTCCGGTGAGTATGCTGGCCATGCAAGAACTGGGACATTCTCAGCTGCCATCTGCCCTGAACAATGTGAACCATGATTCATCCGTGAAGCGCACACCTTTCCAACGTGCCAGACGCCATCGAATGTGAGCATTTGCCCACATAAGTCTGTTACGGCGACGAGCTGGAGTCAGGTCAAGACCCCGATGAGGACAACGGGCATGCAGTTGAGCGTCCTTGAGACGGTTTCTGACAGTTTGTGCAGAAATTGTTTGGTTGTGCAAACCAATTGTTCCAGCAGCTGTCTGGGTGGCTGGTCTCAGACGATCTTGCAGGTGAACCTGCTGGATGTGGAGGTCCTGGGCTGGTGTGGTTACACGAGGTCTGCGGTTGTGAGGCCGGTTGGATGTGCTGCCATATTCTCTGAAACGCCTGTGGAGACGGCTTATGGTTGAGAAATGAACATTCAATGCACGGGCGACAGATCTGGTTGACATTCCTGCTGTCAGCATGCCAATTGCACGCTCCCTCATTGCTTGTGGCATCTGTGGCATTTTGCTGTGAGACAAAACTGCACATTCCAGGGTGGCCTTTTGTTGTGGGCAGTCTGAGGTACACCTGTGCACTACTCATGATGTCAGATCAGCATCCTGATGTGGCACACCTGTGAGGTGGGATGGATTATCTCAATATAGCAGATGTGCCCACTACCACACATTTGGACTGATTTGTGACCACTGTTTGGGAGGGATGGTTATATTGTGTATCTGGAATGAATTTTAGGTCTCTACGTCCATCCCATGGGGAATGGGAGCAAAAACAAAAGTGTTGCGTTTATATTTTTGTTCAGTGTATTTCAACTCCACTGACAATTTCAGAAAATCTTTCATTTTCTATTTAATGTCTAAATAGAAAGTCTATGACTGTCTGAGATCTGTTTTTTTTTTTTTCATTTTTTACTTATCTATACATGTATCTGTCTATTTATGGCTGCTGTAACACAGAAATTTCCCAGCACGTGAGATAAATTGGGCGTGGGGAGTGGTGGGGGGTAGAGTTGTTGATATTTTTTGGCCCATTGATAAGGCACTTCAAAGTTGGGTTACGTGAATGCAATTTTATTCCATTTTGAATGGAAACAAGTTATTCTCTGTTTATTTTTTGTACTTTTTGGTTTTCTTTTCTGTTATTCTCAAGTTGGTATGAGGAATCCATTTCTTTTTTAGTACCCATTTCACCTACCTCATCTCTTCCTTATATATCCCTTTAGAATAACTTTGCTTAAGGATACTATGTTAATAAGTCTTTCAGAAACAGAAAAAACAGAAACAGAATGAGATAAAATCATGCCATACTGTACCTCGGATCACTGCATACCAGCCAAGGAGGCACTGCTTCAAAACACTGTTGTTGTCCTCTGAGACAAACCTCCTGCCATCTGACAACAAAAATTGGAGAAGACACTGTGTTAACACTGATCTTCTTGCATGTATGATTCTCAGATGTACTGTAAAATAAAAAAGTCAAAGCTAACACAACTAACAGCTGAACTCAAGAGCTGCTACGGGAGATCAAGTGTGTTACTGATATGTTTTAATAAACATGTGTGTGGGGCGCACAAGCGAAATGAGAATTATAGGAATTGACATGTATAACCAGATTTACTTATTTTAAACAACCCTATCTCAACAAGCTTGAATCATAAGATGTTCTTTTTATTATTCCAAAATACATTGTGAAGATTTTGTGTTACAAAATTATACAAAATGTAATGCATATGCAATAACAGTAAACTGAATGCAGAAAATTGAGACATATTATTAAAAAGTTGGGATGATTGTTTTTTAAAAAGTTTAAATTAGACCTAAAATGAGTTTGACATCCCCGATATATAGAGAAAAAGTGTCTGTGTTGTGGTTAAACTCACGTTTGCCCTTCAAGTACATCATGGACTGAGGGCCCCAGTGGATATTCAGCTGAAGGGGAAATACACAACAAATGTTTCCTGGTAAAATATGTGTTACAGAAAATCAGTGGAACAAGTGAGTGGCTATGAGTTTTACCTTCTGCGCATAACAGTAGTCAACAAACAGGCAGATGACTAAAGTACATGTCCAGATAACTGCCACTTTCGTCATCTGGGAATAAAAAGCAAACAAAAAAAATGTTTGTTGTCCAATATTTTGTATCCTGTACATCAACATGCCAACATTGTAAGAATCAGAGAATTGTGTTAAGCTTCATATCACTTTATCATGCCGAAGAGCTGAAATTGGCACATGTTGAATGTATGTTGCATGTTTTATATACATGTATCTGTAAATAAAATGTTTTCAAAAATTCAAGAATAGGTCAACAAAGTTGTTGCCTTTAGTTTAATATAATTCAGTCAGTCATTCATTCATTAATGACAAATCAGTAACACAGTAGATTAAAATAATTGTGTCTATTAGTCAAAAACAATGCCACTAGTAAAATAATTGAAATCCAAATATAAAATAATGTAGTAGTTAAAGGCATGAAAAAATGTCATACACACACACACGCATATATATGTGTGTATGTGTGTGTGTGTGTGTATATGACATTTTCACTAAAGAATACTAAAAAAGCTAATGAATCTACTTTAAATAGGATGCCCCCAAAGAAGCAAAAAAACCCCAAACTAATAAAAAAACAACACACACACACACAAACACACACACACTTATTTCCACTTACTATATCTGCTGTAGCGATAGCATTCAATCCAGTTGCAGCATGTGTGAGTGTGGGTCAGAAAGATATTCCAGTCTGCTTATATCTCCAATGGAAAGCAGGAGTAACATGTTCGATCCAGCCCCACATGAAGCCTGGCAGGACTCCTGTTTACTAAGAGCTAAAAAACAGACTGACGTCAAGACTGTGATGTGCAGTGAGGAACATCAATTGTGGATCTGTTATATGAGGTCTATAAGTGGTGTGTTTGTGTGTGAATGTGTAACAATGTCCCAGTGAGTAACAGATATTTTATATGTTTACTGTTTTATTGCTGCTATTTTCATGAAATGTTTCCTAATATCAGAAATTATTATTCCTAAAAGTTTCTGTCATTCGTTATCATTTATTGTGTCATTCGTTATCTGACTCCATGGCCCTAATTTTCAGCTCATACATTCTAATAAACTGGAGATTTAAATGTTATACATGCATGACTTCACAACAATTAATGCATGACTTTCATGTGTGTGTGACACATGAAAAGAGGTAATTTTGCGATTTCGTTGACCAGGTGCTGTCCGCCGTGCTTGAGCATTTCTGCAGCATTTCTGCAGACACCATGTCCAGACCCGGTGCTTGTCCAAGTCAGTGGCTCGGTTGGGTGTACTGAAGGCGAACGTGCTATCGACTGGACACTGGTTCAAGGTGTCTTTGAAGTGTTACAACCAAAAAAAAACATTATAGTAAATGTACATCTGAAAGGAATGGCTTTATATCAGGTGCCACCACAACTACCTAAACTTTATTTACACACAAGCTGATTATTTCTTTGGACAGTGTTGCAGCCTCAATGTGTGTAACACTTTCTTTTTCAGATCTAGTTGCTATCGGGAAAAGAAAACAGCTCAGAAGATTGGCTTAAAGTAGGCATTGTAAGGCGTTGTGGTGTGGATGTGGAGAAGAGAGGACCCAAACAGAGGTTGGTGAAGGATGTGCACATTTTTTTAATGTAAAGGCAGGATGAACAAAACATGAGACTGACTGGCTGAAGGGTGAGCAAACTCAACTGGAAAACTGGCACGTGTGATTGACGATAACAAGACAATGAACTGAGG
Organism: Haplochromis burtoni; assembly: GCF_018398535.1. Classification (NCBI taxonomy): domain Eukaryota; kingdom Metazoa; phylum Chordata; class Actinopteri; order Cichliformes; family Cichlidae; genus Haplochromis; species Haplochromis burtoni. The sequence continues at coordinate 561,895 of NW_024582681.1, read as the reverse complement.
GAAACTGAGGGCTTAAATACACAGGCTAATGATGATGATGATGATAAGAGACTGGTGAGTACACAGCTTAACTTAATCTAACTTATAACACAGGAAGCAGAACAAGAGATAACGCACGTAGACAGGTGGTTAACACAGTAAGACAGGAAACACATGGAAAATAAACAGTGAATATGAACAAACTGAAACACTGGGTCAACAACCCATGAACCCTGACAGACAGAGATAAAGATGACTTTATTGTTGCTATACTTCGGTATCGTACTCTCTAGTTAGCTAACTTAAACTAATGCAGTTATATTAGTAGCAACCAGCCAACCCGGTAATGTCACTCTCGCTGCTAGCACATAATAGTGCTATACTTCCTCTGCAAACTTTAAGCACTTTTTTCTTAAATCCAGCTTCAAAGTGTTGAGTGTCTCAGTGCTGAATTTGACAGCTGATCACAACAATTTCTATGCTGATCCCAGGAAATTTAGTGTGGTGATCAGTCAATAATCTGATAAGGTCTAATTTGTTCAGTTTGCTGATTACCCTCGTCATGGACCCTGGGTCAGAGTTGTTGTTCTGGACTTATTTTTGAAAGTGTAAGATAATGATGTCTGGTTCCTGAATATGTTATTTTCTAGACTTTCATGAGTTTTGTGTTTTAGCTTAGGTTGACTGTCTCTCACACAAAATCACCATTGAAACACAGCACACATCCCGCCAATGATTCAATTCCTCATAAACCACTGAATCAGTGATGTCCAAAACTTCCTGATCACTTGACTGTTCAGACGAACCAACCCTCGGCACAGTGTTTCTGAAGCAGTGTGTTGATTTTTTTTGACACATGCACCTGAGCTTCAAATGGGCCATCACTAATTTAAATTGTCTTTTTAAAGAGTTCCTGAATTATTTTATAGTTAAATGTAGAACAAAAATATTGTTAAAGCACAAATAGACTTTGATTTCGTCACCATTATCCACACAGGATTATTCAGACTGGTAAGAAAATAAATCCACACTACGTACCAGATATCAAAGAATCTTTATTATCTCAAGGCTAATTTATAAATAGAAACATTGCCCTATATTCACAACAACATAAATAACACAAGAATACACAAATTAAAAAAAGATAAACATGTCTCTTATGTAACAACTCTGAAAGCTAAATCTGAAGCTTAAAATAAGAAAAGGAAACAGTGACATGAATTTACATTAACAACAAACATTTCAGAAAGTTATTCAAATTTCACTTTGACCAGTAAAAGCTTCCAGAAACCAGAGATTACAACTTGTAAATATACAGATAAAGATCATCCAAGTCTACTTTTCTGAAGTTGCAAGCAATCGTTTTTTCCCATCTCTACAGTGTACAAGTGTTAGTTTGTCTTTTTCTCAAACATGGTTTTAGCAATCTGAGAAAGACAGCGTCCAAACTCACACAGGACCATGTGCTCAGCCTGGGCAGGGCTCTGAGTGTCTCTCTCAGCCATCTCAGCCTGAGCAAAAAGACAGTCACCTACACCCTCTAGTACAGCTGGGGTTATCACCGATACAGGCCACCTGAGCACACAAACAAACATTCACAGACATGAGTACTCTGGTATTTTTTTAAATAAGATAAATAAATAAATAAATAAATAAATAAATAAATAAATGGGCTTGTTAATTCAAGCCATATTTAAAAAAAAATCCATAAATACCTCTAATTTTAAGTAGATGAGTACCACTTTCATAGAATTAGTGCAATCAACAACTTAAACAGAGTTGTTTAGGTTGTTGATCTGTTTGTTAACATAAAGTTTTCTGCTCCAGCAGTAGTGTGAGAGAACATATTTAAGTGCTTGATATCTAACATTCACACTCAAATGGATAATGAGTACCTTGTGGTTAGTATCTTGCCTAAGCTTATTTGGCATATAGTCTGGAGCAGGCGGGGATCGAACACCAACCTTCTGATTATTAGATCGGAGGACAGAAGGAGATAGATCAAAAGCTCCACTATTGAAAAGAGCCAGAGTTTAACCCTAATTAGTAATGATTAAATGCACAAATAATAATTACACACACACACACACACACACACACACACACACACACACACACACACAGAGAAAAGAGGTGAGTGGAGAAGAAACAGTGCATCATAGGAATCCCTCAGCAGCCTACACCTATTGCAGCATAACAAAGGGAGGATTCAGGGTCACCTGATCCAGTCACAACTATATGCTTAAGCAAAAAGCAAAGTTTTAAGCCTAATTTAAGCAGGACCAGGCTGAGCGGCAGACCAAAGTGCTGGAAAATCTGGTTGCTCTGCCGCTACTCCCCCTTGGCACCAGTGATGATGCTCTGCAGGATGTGGGTAGGGGAACACCCCAAGGCCTCTTCTGGATGGTTTTCAGGCCGCAGTAGAGGCCGTTGGCCTGAGCAGGGCGTGGACGTGCAGCGATGGTGCGTGTAGTGTCAGCTGGTTAACCAGCCGGCCATTCAAAAAGCGCTTTGTGCCTGTTACCTTTAATGGAGGTCCTATTTGAGCATATTGGCATGGACCTCATTGGGCCATTTCACTGGGTCACTCAGGTACCGCTTTGTATTAGTTCTGGTGAATATGCAACACGATATCCCGAAGCAGTGCTGAACCTAAGAGCAAAGCTACACATGTTGGTGAGGTTATCACATGAGAATTTGCTCCAGGTTCAGGAACGTCACCAACACTAAGCCCAAATGTAGCAACTTATGTTATTCCTCCATATAAAATGACAATTTTACTTTACCTCTTTAGTGAACATCCTTGGTTCTCATGTGGCTAAGCGTCCTGTGTTATTGATTACTAGACTAATTGCTAAACTCTGATGAAAAGGCATGGTGATGCAGCATGGTACAACACCTGTGTTTGCAACAACTGACACCAACTGCTGTCTGGTCTCTGAGAAATGCATAAGGTGTCTCTGGTGTTGATGCTTTGATACACTGATACTGGCCATTTTGAAAAGAGTGTTACTTCCAATTTGTTCACACACTAACCGTAAAAGACACCTATGTATCTCTGTGTTGACACAATGACACTATTTCACACCCTGGTTTGAGATTATGTTTGCCTAATCATACCAATTCTCTATGATTTTCTTGTGTGGGCTTATCAAAAAGAAATACTTTCATGACTCACTTGTCCTTCGCATTGACAGTCTTGTCTTTGGAGCCAGTTTGTGGGCCTGCGTCATAGTTCCTACAGCCAACACACTTACAGACGGAAGTACACATGATGTTGGCCTAAACACAAATCAAACAAATATAGGTGAATTTTTTAACAGCTGATTCATGATCACTGGTATTCTTACTTATGCTTCAAAGGTAATGTAATTCTTAGCCAAATATCTGCAAAGACCCAAACTGACATTAATACAACCAGCATAATATCATTAAAATAATATAGTCAGTTATGGAGGCTGCCAAAACAGGTACATGGAATGTCAATGGTGGGGAAGAAGTCTGATAGCAGTAGTGCGAGGTTCAGAGGTAGTGGCTGGATCAAGCTCACCTCAGCACAGCTTAGGTCAGGGGTCACCAACCTTTTAGAAAGTGAGAGCTACTTCTTGGGTACTGAATGTGAAGGGCTACCAGTTTGACACACACTTCTCAAATAACAAATTTCCTCAATTTAAATTAATTATGTGTTATCATTAATAATTAATGATATTCATCCATGTAAAGACACTAATTATGTTAATTATTTTTCACCATAATTATAAAGAATGCAAGTAGGAAACCAGGTAGGAAACAGATAAATATCAATATGCAACGCTTTATTTCTATACATCTCTGCAAGTATTTACATTTTCAAGTGATCACTTCTACAACATTTTCACTTACCACTAACAATTTTTAACAAATCATGCACTGTGACATACAAAAATCAACTTTCAAATTTTACAGAACTTATTGGCAGCATTTTAAAGCAAATTGTGACATGTTACACTTAACACATTTGTTTTTCAATAATTAAATTCAACTTTGACATGACACTGTAATGTTGCCACTGAGAACATCTAATATGGCTTTCTTTGTTAGTGGGAAACCTGGCATTGCATGCTGTTCACCAGTGTTTGTTCTTGATGAAGTTCATGTCAGAAAAGGCTGATTCACAAAGATGGGTTGAACCAAACAGGCTGGCAACCTTCATAGCTGCTGTGTACACACCACTGTACTTTTCTGTGTCAACAAGGCACCAAAAGTTTGGTGCACCCTGATAGGCTTTGAGGAGGACGTCATTTTGCAATGTTACAATTTCGATTTCCACCTGTCCAGCATCCAAGCTGAACATTAAGCTTAGTTGCTCAGCAATGCATGTTGTGTCCACATTCATGAAAGGATTGGAAACGAATGAGACACATGGCTCAAGCTGATCAAGGTCACAAAACCTGTTCTCAAACTCTTGACCAAGTCGGTTTATGACTTGAGTGTACTTTTCTGCAACTTTGTCAAAAGTCTCAGATGCAGAAGCATTGTCTTTCAGCACCATCTGCACAGAAGGAAAGTGCAGCACCTTTTTTCTCTGTAAATGCACAGAGAAAATGTTCATCTGGGCTTTAAATCCATTTAAAGCACTTATCATAAATAAAAATAGATGCAGCTTACTGGTAAGTCGTTATGGTGAGCTATTTTTAGAACAGGCCCACGGGCGACTCATGTGGTCCTTGCGGGCAACCTGGTGCACCGTGTTGGTGACCCCTGGCTTAGGTTCTAGAACCTGTCTTGACTCAGTTGTCCGGGGGGGGGGCTTCGAGACTGTGATTATCGATCTGAATATGAATGGTGTTTTGTTATTGGACTTCTGTAGTAATCACAGCTTTTTCCATAACCTACACAACATTCAGGCATATGCGTATTCATGAGTGCACTTGGCACCGGGACACCCTAGGTCACAGGCCAGCGACTGATTTTGTAATTATATCATCACATCTGCAGATGTAGATATATCTTAGATTCTATGGTGAAGAAGTACTTAGGCGGCAGCGTAGAGTAGCGATTAGCAATGTTATCTCCACATTTAAACACGCAACTTGTTTTATGATTATGGGACCATTACAATGGTACTCTTTATGTATGTGTGTACCTCATAGCATTCACAGTAGCGCTTAAGGCAGCCAGAGCGTTTACAGTTGCAGCCTTTGTTGTGCCAACTTCTGACTGCTCCTGACTTCACACCAGCAATTTTTGGCCTGAAGGCATCTGGGTTATGACCTAAACACCACTACATAATGACAATATGGGTATCTTATGGTTAGAATAAGAAAGAAGCACAAGCTAAGAAAAATATACACATACATACATACACACCATCTACATACTGCAATTTCCAGGTGGAAACAACACAGTTTGTTTGAAGAAACAACACAGTTTATAAAACTGTATTTTTGGAGGTGCACACCATATGCACACTGGTTGTACTGATACTACTTTTTGTGGATGAGGCTCCCGGTCTTGGAAATATGCTTTAAGCACTTTGACGACTTTTCAAAAATGGTTAGATTGCTTGATAAGAATATCAATACGTAAGAAGAAATGTTCCATCCAAGAAAGTGTTAAACTATGTCTCAACTTGGGTTCAGATCTACATACTGCCAATTTTAATACCAGTCAATCCATCTGGCATCTCATTGACATACATACGTACAGATTTTTCATTATTTTCTTAGATGTTAAAACTAACTCACACAAACATTAATGGGGTTTTTGACTTGACCATGTTTTCAAAAAGCACTGCCAACCTTAATCGCCTTGAGACGCTTCATTTCATGCTCTGCATTGTTGTGGCAGTTAGAACAGTCACAGTTGCTGCACATCACTCCATTGGAAAAACACTCACAGTAGCTTAAAGAGAAACACAGAAATACACATCAAACAACAATTACCTTTAAAATGTAATTTGTAAGCGTCTGTTAGTAACATTACACAGTCAACTGAAGGGAAAACTTCATCATGCAAATCCAAACATTTTAAGGTGAAGACTTGGTTTAAGGTTAGGAGAGAATGCTCAGTTATGATGTAATGACACAAATTTCAAAGCATAGTTTCACCTTAAGTTACAGTCATGTTGGAGACCCACAATTATACATCAAACATGCCCCTTGGGCCTAATCTGTGTGGCCATGTCCAGGCGTTTTACATGTGGTGCCAGCCAAAAGAATGAATTTAAATTCTGGGTTTTCCCTCCCGTGTCCCTGCTCTTTGTTCTAGTCATTTTTTTCAGGAGCAAACATATTTTATCCTCAGGTTTTTCCACTTCTTTGTACGTTCCCTCACATCTATCGCGATAGAAATTTGCGAGTTTTTATATTGTATAATGTGCAGGTAAAAATACCTTTGCCGGCCCACAGAGAGTAGATGTGGGTGAACTACTCCCGTGTGTGTACAGTTTCCTCTGGACAAGCCCCACTATAGCCTTTCTCATAGAAAACCCAGTTTTGCGCTTTGATACACCCACTTGAAACCTGTGTTGGATAAGTATATGTAAATTAAGCCAAACTAAATTAAGAGATGCTCTGCCCACCCTACCCACAGAGCCCCATAGTTTACCCACAAATACCCACTGTGGGCTTGCACAGGCATGTAGAGTATACAGCAAATTTTTCACCAAAGGTGATCAATTTCAGTGAATGCTGATTAGGCTTTATTTGCGTTGCCCCATGTGAATTAGTGTCAGTTCGCCTCACTGCATAGATTTTGTATGTAATCACATGATGCAAATGTCCTTTACATTTGTTGTAAAAGCACAATGAGCCTGTAATAAATTACCATCAAGCACATCTTATCGGTGACTCCCACCCAACCCCCTGAGAGTGACTTGATTTATTTTTCATATCTTTGGCAGGCCATATTTAATGAATCCATGCATAATACTTAATATTACAAATTCAATACTTAAAATAATCTCATACTATGAAAATTGTCATCAGCCCTCTTAACTCTTAAAGCCACATGAACAACATTTTAGTGTTAAACTTTAGTTATTGGTTAATCTTCTAGTGTTTAGTGACATTGTTTTGAAGTAGAAAAGCAATAGTATGATGTCTACTCACAGTTTGAGGCATTGTGATCTGGTACAATGGCAGGGCTTCCTGGACTTTGAGTCACACAACATGCCAACATTTCTATAAGGGTAAAAATTAAGAATTTATTCCCATTAAATAATATAAATATACTATTGGTAAAAATAAAAAAAACAACAACAAAAAACAAAGGAATTCAAGGATTTTTTATTTTTTTTAATGTATGACAGTGTGCACACACACATAGACGCACACACAAGCTTTATGTAAATGAAGCACAGACAAATCTAAGCTGAAGCCAGGGAGGCATATATAATTCTAGTGTGTCATTAGTCAGCTAATTAACACTAATAAGTACACCATCAGTGAAAAGTTTGGACACACCTTCTCATTTAATGCCAAAAAGTTTATTCTGTCCATCAACTGACCCAACCTGGTTCACTGGGGAAACCTGCAGTCAGCTGAGACTGAAAAAGTCACTCGGATAAGTGACAAAAAGTTTCTCCCACTAAAAACGCTACGTGCAGATGAACAGAATCAACCTTTTTGGGATTTCCTTACCTGAATGATTAAGCATACATCACCTTCTCATTTAATGTTTTTTCTTTTTTCGTGAACCTTTACATTGTAGATTCACACTGAAGGCATCAAAACTAAGAATGAACCCATATGGAGTTTGTGAGTAAACAAAATAGTTTGAAATAACTCAAAACATACTTTACATGTTTTGGCCCCCCTTTGCTTTGATTACTGCTTTGCACACTCTTGGCATTCTCTCGATGAGCTTCATGAGGTCATCACTTGAAATGGTTTTCCAACAGTCTTGAAGGAGTTCCCAGAGATGCTGAGCACTGACGCTTTTGTCTTCACTCTGCGGTCCATCTTATCCCAAACCATCTTGATTGGTTTTAGGTCAGGTGACTGTGGAGGCCATCTGGCGCAGCACTCCATCACTCTCCTTCTTGGTCAAATAGCCCTTACTCAGCCTTGAGGTGTGTTTGGGGTCACTGTCCTGTTCAAAAATAAAAGATAGTCCAACATCATGTCGCTGCAGGATGGTGTGCTGGCCACGTTGGTTCAGTGTGCCTTCAATTTTGAATAAATCCCCACCAGTGTCACCAAAGTACACCCACACCATCACACCTCTTCCTCCATGCTTCACAGTGGGAACCATGCATGTAGAGACCTTTTCTGCATCGCACAAAGACATGGCAGGTGGAACCAAAGATCTCAAATTTGGACTCATCAGACCAAAGCACAGATTTCCACTGGTCTAATGTCCATTCCTTGTGTTTCTTGGCCCAAACAAATCTCTTCTGCTTGTTGCTTTTCCTTAGTAGTGGTTTCTTAGCAGCTATTTGACCATAAAGGGCTGATTCGTGCAGTCTCCTCTGAAGAGTGGATGTAGAGATGAGTCTGCTCCTGGAACTCGGTGTGGCATTTATCTGGGCTCTAATCTGAGATGCAGTTAACATGCGATTTCTCAGGTTGGTAACAGATGAATTTATCCTCAGCAGCACAGGTGACTCTTGGCCTTGTGAGTCATGTGAGCCAGTTTCGTGTACAGTTTGATGGTTTTTGTGACTGCAATTGGGGACACACAGTTTGCATAATTTTCTGGAATGACTGACCCTCAGTTCTTAAAGTAATGATGGACTGTCGTTTCTATTTACTTTGCAGATAGTTTCATGCCATAATATGAATTCAGTTGACAGTTAGGGCTGTCAGCTGTGTACCAATCTGACTTCTGCACAACACAACTGATAGTCCCAACCCCATTAAGAAGGCAAGACATTCCACAAATGAACGCTGACAAGTCGTGAAAACCATTTCAGGTGACTACATCATGAAGCTCATTGGGAGAAGGCCAAGGGTTTGCAGTGCTCTCAACTAAGCAAAGGGTGGCTACTTTCAGGAATCTAACATATAAAACATATTTAGAGTTATTTATCAATGTTTTCTTCGCTGCATAATTCCATGAGGCATGTTGTATAAATGCTGTCTGTTAGATTTTTCCTCTCTCCTAGTCTTCACACTCACTTACACAGTATTTTAATATAGCAAATTTACACTAAATTTGCTCTGCTGCTTATATTTTTCTTTTCCAGCTGTAAATAAAACAGAATGACAATGAAATGTGAACCTGGCCTATTAACTAAAGGGTAAACTGCTAATATGCTCAAGTCATTAACCCGAGTGCTCAATGAGAAAGGTAGAAGCCACAGTGTCTCATTCAGGTCTGTGCTGTTGTGTATTCTAGGGAACGAGCCTCACGGCTTCCTCTTGGCTAATTATCAGACATTCAAATATTTTCTCTGAAATGGGTGGTACTAGCAGCCTTTCAAGTTAGATTTACAGTTTACAGATTCTACAACATATGTGCATTATTGGACCTTTAAGACAACAGCAGTTACTGTTGATTTTTGATTTTTTTCCCCCCTACTTTGTCAGTATATTAAGCACAATGCTCACACTTTTGTTTCAGTTTCACAGTCCTAACCTTGTGGGAAGCTGCTTTTTGAATGTCTGATCTTGAGCCTCGTATAGTGGACCAGCTGTCTGGTGGTACAGGGGAAATAAAAAAAAAATTAAAAAAAAAGACTTAATACATGACTGATGAAATATTAGCAATTCAGTTAAACTGATCATTCAAAATGGGAAAAAATAATTTCTAAGTAATTCCTACCTGACTGGAAGTCCCCAGTACAGTCACTTCTGATAAACACAAAAGGAAAATCACCATCTACAGAAATCCCAATTTAATCAACAACTGTAAAGTGCCATAGCTGATTTTTAAAAATTAAAACCAGCTATGGCAGTTATCGGTTACAACTGTGTTGCAAGAGACTATAGGAACATAAACTGAGCTTGCAACATCTGTAATAACTATTATGACATCTTTATGTTTAAAAATCACAATTTTCTACTTTTTCTTTTCTATGTCCAGGTTTGTTGGTGAAAATGACTTAGTCCTATCTTCTTGCTGCAAGGAAAGGAAATTCAGCAAAAAAAATAAATAAATAAAAAAAATCCTGGTTTAAACTCTGGCAAGGGCCTTTCTGTGAGGAGCTTGCATATTTTCCCTGTAAATATGTCGGTTTCCTGTGGGTACTGATGATTATAAATTGAGAAAAATTGTTTAAAGCATATAGAATGAAGCTATAATCTAAAGTGCTTTTAGTGGCCAGTAAGACCCTGAATGAGATCAGCACTTAAGAAAATGAATGGATGGATTGTTGAAAATGATCTTTCTCGTGGCAGTGTACAGGTGATCGTTAAATATACTATAAAAGTGATTATACTTCCACAGAACAGACCAGAGGTCATGGAAAAAAATACAGCCACGGAATGAAAAAAAGTGACATGCATACAAAGACAATTGCCAGACATAATAAAATACTTATAAAATAAAATAAACATCCACGTATCTAGTCTTGTCTTTGGCTGCTCAATCTGAACACAAGTGGTGCTCTGTTATTGGACTTCTGTGCAGACCATCAAAAAGGATGGAGTGCCCACTCTGGGTCAGATATGAGTTGGGAACCCAAATGGAGGAGTTTAAGCATCTCAGGGTCGTGTTCATGAAGGAACCCCAAAGGCTTTTTGATTAAATTTCTGGAGATGCATTAGTAGATGAAGACTGTAGTAAATTCTTAAAAATAAAATACAATAAAAATAAAATTGTGCGATGAGGAAGCAATCTCAAAATACCAGCTAGGCTGGAAGCTATCTAGGCTGGAACTTGTTTGAAAGCCAATATAAGATTAACATTAAAAATGCTAATAGCAGGTCACTATTTTCAGGAGGAGGTTAAAAAAAGAAGTCCTGTTAAAATGAGTCAGATAAAACCATAAATCAAGGTTTAAGACTTGCTCTTTTATGTGTCAGACTTTATCTTACGGCTGGCACAAACTAAACTTGAAGCAATATCATAACCTCTAGTACGTAAATTTACCATAACCTTTCCCTTGCGTTAGAGGGTCATTTCTTTGAGCTGATGCAGATTCCATGGTAAGAAACACAGGTCCTTGCTGGTGTGGATTAACTAGCGCCAAGTGCTCACCTCCGTTGACCATACACACCATCTATAGGGTGATAAAGTAATAAGAGCAAACAAAATTTCTTATTACTTCTATTTTAATTTAAAACTTCAGTTTACCATTATACATTAGACAAAACTTCAGAATGAATTCAGGCACAAAAAAGTATTAGAAGCAACATGGCCAGAGAAAGCCATTGATATTGAGCTACTCCAAGTGACACAAAGTAGTCGAAGTTGAATTTTTCTCAGCAATAAGAGTGACTCCACACAGTATCCTCAGAGGGAAAGATACTGCTGTTTTACATGAAAGTGTAGAAAACGTAGTAAATGTAATTACAGGGCTACCTAGACATTCAGAGCCTGTAATGCTGCCAGCAACCACTCCTCAGCAAAAAGTGAAATGTGGGACAATGTGATGTGCAACAGCGAAATTGTTTCTTGTGTGGACATCCCTTAACAATGGTGCTCGAGTAAATATAGTTTGCACAGGTGGTTGTCACAGGGGTAACCAAAAGCTTTGTTTTTCTTCTGATTTCCTGAGACAAATACATTTGATATAAATGCAATTAAGCCTGGCGGGGACATCTCTCCTCGCCAGTCTGTCAGCTACCTATGGTGGTAACCATAACCCTCACGCGCCTTGTGTTTCAATTGTATACTTACCTCATTTCCTTGTGTCAATAACTCTCACCAGTTCATCTTTAGCCAGCCTCAGTCTCACCCTGGATTCTCCACCACCATTCCCTCGCTTTGCTGTCACACCAATTAAATATTCATTGCTTAACCTACCTGTCCTCCTGCCGCCTGTCTCAAAGCTTCCTCAAACTCAGGTTGGAGAAACAAACTATAATTCACCAGTCTGCCGCTCACTTGGCCCCCCAAACCTGAAACTACCCCACCTGCGAGTAAGCTATCACTTCAAGTCTTTCTCCAGCCTTCTGATGCTCGGTTCACTTTTCTGATCACTAATCTCTCTCCTCCTGTGTTACAGAACCACTCGCCCCCGTGAATCCCTGTTCCGAGCCCTAGTGTTGTTTCACGTAATTCTCACCAGTAAACTGTCTCCTACGTCTCCCAAGTCCCTGTGTCTTTTCAGGCGATTGTCGCTAGTTAACTGTCACCTACCTCTGTGCAAATAAAATCTATGAAATTGTTCACTGTCTCCGTGTGGTATCTGCACTTGGGTCCATATCTCGTACCAGCCTCTGGGCCGTGTGGCACAGCTAAATCAAGTAAATATTATTCTGATGTTTTTCAGTGCCTCACATCACAATAAGATTATTTATGAAATCATAACTTTAGTCTATATATCTTTAACTAAGCGATGCAAAATATTACTTTCATAATATGAGAAGTTTCCAAGTTAAAGGCCGTCAAATACATGGGAAATGGGTCATAATTATTTTTTTATCTATCCATCCATGCATCTTCTGCTTATCTGAGGCAGGGGCAGCAGCCTAAGCAGAGAAGCCCAGATCACCCTCTCCCCAGCCACCTCCTCCAGCTTGTCCGGGACAACACCAAAGTGTTCCCAGGCCAGCCAAGAGGTATAGTCTTTCCAGCGTGTCCTGGGTCTGCTCTAGGACAACCTCCCGGTGGGAAATGCCCAGAACACCTCAGAACACGTGCTCAAACAACAAAGGCGAGGGTGGCGAAAAACAGAACTGAGTAAAACCTAAACTGGGAAAACTAAGCATAGAAAGCAAACCAGAAACAGAGCTGCAGGGAGCGACGACCAGAGACGACGGAGGGAGATAAGCAGACGAACCAGCCATGCACACGAGAAAACACAGGACTTAAATACACACAGGGCAATCAGGGAATGGGAAACAGGAGGGAGACACGGCTGGGAGTGATTGGACATAACGAGACAAGGGGAAGCGAAACTAGAACACTGACGGGAGACGCAGACCTACAACATAAAACAGGAACTCACACATGCAAAGACACAGACTAAAGCTATGTCCACACGTACCCGGGTATTTTTGAAAACGCAGATTTTTCTATGCGTTTGCACCTTTCGTCCACACGTAAACGGCGTTTTTGGTCACTGAAAACAAAGATTTTTAAAAACTCCGGCCAGGGTGGATATTTTTGAAAACTCCGTTTTTGCATTTACGTGTGGACCAAAAAAACTGAGAAAATGCAGCAAAGGTGTGCACCTTTTTTGACGTCACACTGTGCGCCACGTTATTGTTTCGGTGAAATGAATTTCTATAATACTGTTACTGTTAATTCTACTCTCTGCAGTGTTTAAATGCTTACATATACACACAGTTACTGTCCCTCCACACATACGACTCGGTTCTGCTTCTGTGCCCCAGCTTTGTTTACTTTTTCCCACCGAGGCTTCTAGACTTCTGATTGGCCAACATTTCGGCACGGTTAGGAATCTAGCGCCACCTGCTGCATTGGCATGTTCATAGCAGCGTTTTCCTTCATTTCTGCCTTTACGTGTGGACGGGATTATTTTTTAAAACGAAAACGGAAAATCTCAGTTTTCAAAAATACCCGTGTACGTGTGGACGTAGCCTCAGAAACACGGACTTTACCCAGAGGAAAACCACAGACAGAAATGACTAAATATTAACTGAGGAAGAACAGAACCAAACACCAAAATATATCACAACAATAGAAAACAGAAAACGCTGGGTCAAAGACCCAGGATCATGACAGTTTTTCAAGTGAAAATGAGCCACATACATCTATGGATTCATATTCTTTACACTTTAAACAGTTTATCTACCATGTCTATGGACTGTGAGAGGAAGCTCGAGTGCTCAGAGGAAGCACCACATGACATGGACAACATGCAACCTTCAAACAGAAAGAGATGTAAAGCCTGTTTGAAACAAGAGCCTTCTACTGTGAGGTGAGGCTCCACCTAGCACTATTGTGCACACTGTTTTACTATTAAAGCTATGATACATTATGTGATACTGATGCTTAAAACTGGGTATAGAAGGGGAAAAAAAATCATGCTCAGTATATTTGTTGCAGTTTTAACAGCACTTAAATGTGTTTCTGAGTCCTGAAAATTACATGAGGCAAATTCCTGTATTCAAAAACATTGTGCCTTAAAGTCTGCACTGTTTTTTTATTATTATATTTAATACAGGCCTTGTAGTCTCCTAGAAGTTCCACAGATAATTCAACAATACAAATACACAATTATCAGTGTGTTAATTACATGCAAATTGCTTGAATATTGTTTACAAAATAATCATATTAGCATAATAAATTCTGTGTGGCTATAGAGAGCTGACATCTGGTGATGTTCTTTTAGTTTACATACAAGAAGGCAGGGATAAAGTGTTTTCCCTGTAGGAACACTGTACATGGATGCAAAATTAAACTTGACCTGCTGAAATCTAGTCTTTCTTAGTGAATAGAGAGAAATTTGCAAAACTTACAGGGTGTGTGATGTGAGACATGGCTTCAGTCAATCCCTCCTGAAACTGTTGATGATCCATGGGAACAGGCTTATGTAACTCACCCTGAAAATACACAAATATACATGACTATGCAAACGTCTTGCATTGTTTATAATTTGCTTTCAAGGAGCCAGAGTTTATTTTTTAAATGCACAACAGAACACTGTCAGTCAAGACTGGAATCCCCAGAGCCTGGGCCTCAAAAAAAAACATTGAAGCAGCACGGCATCATCTTGACAGAGAATTGAACAAAAGACAGCCAACATCCAAAGAAGAATGCCCTTCGAGAAGGCTGGAGGAGAAAGCTTTCCTAACAGAGTTCAGGCTACATTATAGAAAAAAGATTCTCATACCAAATATTACATTTCAAGCTCATTAAAGCTCAAAAACTCTGGGTTGAAATGTTGAATGCGCTGAAATACATCGAATTATTTACCTGAAAGCCAAAGTGAAGAACTGTTGAAAGCTGAACTTCACACAGAAGAAGTTTCAAAGTTGAAAAGTAGCTGAACATCTTTAAAATGTACATTAGAAAAAGCTGACTAATGACAAATGAAAATGGAAAAAAATTGAAAATACAAATCTGATTAAATATTGAAAGCTCATCTTTAAATAACTTGAAGAGTTAAATTATGTATTTTACATTTCTAAACTCAAGAATCTCCAATGAAGAACCAGAACATTTGCAGAAAATCTGATGTGTGTGTGTGTGTGTGTGTGTGCGTGTGTGTGCGCGCGCACGTGCATGCGTTTGTGCACGTGTGTACCTGTGTGTGTTTGTGATTTGGATCTCAATACTGTGAATGCTTAATCAGCATTTACACAGAACATTGGAATGTCACCTTTGTGGTGGAGAAGAACCCTGAGCTAGTGCAACTTAAGAGGTACAGACTACATACAGTGGAATATATACCCAAATATTGGTTAATAAAGTACTTCATATATTTCTTGACTCACAGTAAATCCTAGAAAATGGTTAATTGAACTAACCGGCATCATGCTGTAGAGACTGTGTTCATTGGTACACCAAGAAGCAGAAACTGAGTTGTGATGGCTGCCATCTGGTGGAGCAGGCACAGGGCTGAGGAAACAAGACACATTACTTTCCTTTCACAAAGGTCCAGACATAAAAAGCAAGGTTTAAATCTTCATACTTATCAGAGTCATTTTGAATAACACACCAGCAAAAAAATTGATTGTAGTTCAAAAGTAGTTAGTTACTTAATGTGTCTATAATGTGTAAAGCTTACCCACTGACAAGGTGGTACTGGCTCAATTGTGGCTCCAGGAAGCAGTCTGAATAAGTCAGCTGACACTGAGTCGACTGATATGGATCAATGAAAGAATCAATATGATACCTTAAGTTGAGAGGGTCCAACATTTCTGATTGGACAGTATGGTGATGAGGATTGGGAACTATCCCTGGCAAACTGATGTTTGAAGTAGGCCCAGACCAAATGGGGATCTCTATTGAGATTGGACAGACATTATTGAGTCTCTCAGAGCAGCAACCTTTTGAAGAAGAATCAGCAGTATCATCATGTTCCTCGTTGTACTGTGGCTGTAGCTCTGTTGCAGGGCTATTCATCCTGGCAGAATAGAAAGACCTGCTTTAATAAAACATCCATCAAATATATCAATAGTGAATTTTGGATTTTTAAAGCTGAAGATTCAGTTCAACTGCCAAGTTGGCTTTAATAATATATCTGAAGACAGTTAAACACTACATGCATATAGGCTCATTTACACCTTGAAGCCTTGCTTTTCAAAGGCCGACATACAAGTCACTGTCTGTGAAGCTGGATTTAAGAAATAAGCGCTTAAAGTTTTTAGAATATTTTTACTATAATTATGTATTTTATGTCAGTGCAGAACAACACCAGGTTGGGTGGTTAATTGGGGTTAAAATACTTACATTAGTTTATGTTAGCTAACTAAGAACCAACTACAAGATGCATTTCCTGAAGAAAATGCAGTGTGAATGCTGATAGCAGAATGGTTTGAGCTGAATTTTTAATCATTGTTGAATATTTGGTGAAATAACTTTCAAATGAGCTGAAATACACTGAATCGTTCACCTAAAAGTCAAAGTGCAGAACTGTTGAAAGCTGAAGTTTACACAGAAGAAGCTCATATTCCTTAAATCACTTGAAGAGTGATAATATGTATTTTAAAATGTCTAAACCCAAGAATCTTAAAAGAAAAAACAGAATATCTGCTGTGTGTGTAGATCAGTGACTTCTTGTCAAAAAGGAAGTCAATAAAATAAGGCTTAAGTGATGGACAGCAGCCTCTTGCCAGAGGACTGTGTGACAAACTGTTTATGTGAGGGGTCGTCAGCATATTCTTAGCAGAGATGATGACGTGCTGTATTTGCAATTCTGCTTTTGTTGCTTCCTCAAGCTTGACTCAAGCTTGTCAGTTTGGTGAACCAAACAGATTCTCCTCACACAGTCCTAATTTATAAAGTGCTTTAGAAACCTGAACATTACAGCTAACAGGTTTGTGCTATATAAATAAATGAATAAATAAATAAATAAACTATAACTAACAGGTGGATTTTCCCATGTCAGTGGAGCTAGCCAGACAATAAAGAGCCACTTACTGCTTAAGAGACACACAGGGAAGTTGGACAGCATGGCTGCAACCATTTGTCGACACTACAGGAAGCTATGGGGGCAATATTGCCTATATCATCTGCCAGCACTGCACTCAATACTAACGAAGAACATAGCGCGAACAGCAAAACAGCACGATGGAAGAAAACAAAAGCAAGGATTTTATAAAAAAAATGTGAAAGCATTTCACAAAAAACGTTAAATGTAAACTTCGAAAACTTGTTGTTTTGGACTGGAAAATAAAATCCTTTTTTTGTCAGAAGCCATTTTTAGTTTCGTATTTGCACATTATTTTTTGTTTAAATACTACTAGAATTTTAATTTGTATTACCTATTTTTTTTTTTAAGTTTTATTCTAATGGTCTTATTGAGAAATGCTAAAAAATACATTTATTGTCAAATTCGTGTGTTTCCTGGGTCATTATTTTAAGGTTTTGTGAGACAGGACAACAAGGTGAGATTCACAGGTGGGCAGACTTGAACAGGTGAGGTACTGGTGCCTAAAAGAGGAGGCTGCCCACAGGAAGTAGGGATAAAATGTATTGAAATAACTGATATTTATATAGCACTTTTCACAGAATAAGAACCACAACGTCCATCACAATAATGTAAAACAGATGTACATAAAACAGCACAATTGATCATACAGCACAACTCTAGTTAAAAGCCAATCTAAATAAATTTGTCTTTAGGTGCTGTTTAAAAGAATAAAGTTTAAAGAATAAACACAATCAAGGCAACGTAAACATTGAGGCAAAGCATTCCACAACCTGGGGGCTACTGCTCTAAAAGATCTATCTCCTCTGGTCTCAAAACATGTTTGTAGGACTACCAACAGCCTTTGATTAGATGATCTCAGGTTGCGAGAGGGAGCATGGGGTTCTAAAAGATTGGAAATGTAAGCAGGAGCATCATGATTCAGAGCTTTAAAAGTCAGTACTAAGATTTTCAAATTGTAAAATGCACTGGAAGCCAGTGAAATGAGAATAAAACTGCTGTAATGTGCTCTCTTTTTCATGTCTTTGTTAAAAGCCTTGTAGCAGCATTCTGGACTGACTGGAGACGGTCAAGATTATTTTTGCTCAAACAAAGAAATAAAATAAAATCGTCTCTTTTTGCTTTTCATCCGTAAATACTCTGCATACTCTTTCGTGTGATTCAGTTTATTTTGAAAAGACTCAACAGAATCTTGAGCTTTATTGTGAAAGTTTTATATTGAAAATAAACAAGCGGACAGGGGATGGTTTTACCGTCGTTGTTGTTGCTAATGACAACGCATAAAAACAGGTGCTTGTCTGTCTGTAGTGTGGTTATATTAAATATAAGAGAAAGAGAGAACTTTAAGAAATTAATATAGCCACTACAGTGACCATCAAAACGATGAAAAAATATTGCCGTAAACAGTTTATTTTGCGATACCACGAAACAAACGATAGCGTAAAATGAAACATAGATGTTTTTATTAACAGAACAACATTTAACTTTGTTCACGATTCTCCAGCAACAGTATTTCAGGATGACTGAAATTATTGTTCATTTTTACTGTACAACATTCATTACACAGTCACATATGATAATATATTGTCAAATTCAGCACAGTTCGTATAACCACCTGTTTACTGTCACACCCCAACTCCGATGAGAGCTTCCACTATTTTGTAGCCTACTTTTTAAATTTATAATGTGTTCTGCGGTAAAATATCTGCGGTGTAAAGAGAATCAGTTTTATACATGAGAGGCCGTTGAGCTCATTCTACTTCAGCTGGTATCTCGAAATGTTAACTGCTGGTTCATTAAAAGTCCGAAGTTACGTTATTCCGATTAGCCTAGGTTAATGTATCCGTTAACCTAACGGTACTTCTAATTATTCATTTTGCGATCTTTACCTGAATATAAATCAGTTACACAATGCTAACTAATTTTTAAGTTTTAATCACACAATGTAGCTTATTGGTGACTTACACAAATAACTGTGAATACTTACCTTACTACAGGGGTTTCTTGGGTCTCCTAACCTAGCCTTTCAAGACAGCCAGAACACCGGACGTTACTACGGTTACAAACGCGGTTCTACATGTATACATTACGTTCGGTTACACGTGTGTCCACCGTTTGGATTCAAGTGTGAAAAAGATTATGTGGCCGTTACTGACAGACTGCTGCGCTCATAGCCTACTTGAAGGAGAAGAACTGCGGGCTTTATGAGCGATGCTGGTGTGCAACACATCTATTTACTGCCTCTTTTCTTTTATCACTCACAATTTTATTTTGCCCTCAAAGTGATTCCCGAAATTTATTCCAGTAACCGTTTCACAATAAAGGCTTTTTGAGGAACAGTGAAGGGCTTCTATTACCGCGAACGGCTACAGGGCTTTTAGTTTGAAACAGATACAGGAAGTGTTCGGCTTTTCATCGGTCGCTTAATGCACAGGTGGTCTTTAGTAATAATAATTAAAGTAATAATAATTAAAAAAAAATCGAAACAGAAATGGGCAGTTAGGTAAAGATGATGGAATATTTAATCGATAAGTGATTTTCCAGCTTCAACGCATAAAAATGAAAGAGACTGTCATCAATCTCCAGGCCCGTTGTATGAGAGATAACTTTGTCTTTTCAGGTATGCTGGAGAGGACTCAGAAGAAACTATTAAAAACTTCATCCAGACCCACCTGAAGCTTCCAGAGGACACCATGAAGAACATCAGCTTCGATATAGTCCATTCTTGTATTTTGCTTGTTTACATTATTGTATTTTGCACAACTCTGTTGCTTGTGAAGCTCGCACACAAGAATTTCACTCACATGTGCTGTACCAATGTACCTGCACATGTGATGTGACAATAAAAGTGATTTGATTTGATTTGATTTGATTTGTCTCTGAACCAGGAGGCCTGGGGCCCGGAGGCCACGTCCAATTGTCGTCAAATTTGACCATTTCAAGCAGAAGGAGCAGGTGAAGAGTCACGGTTAGGGAGCTGAAAGGAATAGACTTCAGCATAAACGGCCAGTTCTTTAAGAGATCGTCTATTTACTTTTGTATTTCCACATCACAGTGTCAGGTCTGTGTCTTTGTGGAGGTCTCATGTTTCCTTTTTTATTTTGATAGTTCCTTGTCCTATGTTCAGTGTATTCAGTTTTGCTTCCTCCCCGTCTTGTTATGTTTGATTAGTCCCAGCTGTGTTTCCCTCCCGTTTCCCATGCCCTCGTTACCCCCATGTGTATTTGAGCCCTGGGTTTTCCTCTGTCTGTTGTCATGTTGTGCATCCTCACTGCTGTGGTTTCCCTTGTGCTCCTGTCTAATTCCTAGTTCTCAGTCCCAGGTTTGTTTTCTTGTTGTCTAGTTTGAGTGTATTGTTTCCCAGTGTTTTAATTCTTAGTTTCCATGTTTAGGGTTTTGGTTTGTTTTGGGGTTTTGTTTTTTTTTTAGTTTATTTAATGGAGGATTTTTCAGCAACAAACCATATTTATTATAGTATAATGTAACCAACATTCCTACCTCTGTTTATAAATTGTATTTATTATAATAGCAACCAGCATTCCTACCCCTAGACATACTTCCTACTCAGTGTGCACTACCACTGATTACATTGCACCGTATATTGCACTGATCACTTGCTCATTACATTGCACCTGCTCCTTTATATGGTACATATAACTTGTACTTATCGGTGTAGATACTTGCATTATTACATGCATTCCCTGTGTAGGCACCTCTTAAATTTCAAGGTTTTTTTTCTAAAGGAATTTTAATGTAAAAATCTACATGCTGCTAACAGAGAGATGCCAAACTGTGTTTCCTTGTTCTTGTAACAGTGACAGTAAAGATCTATTCTATTCTATTCTATTCTATTCTATTCTATTCTATGCTACGCTATTCTATTTAATAAAGCTGCCGTTTTCAATTAACTTCCTGTGCTGTGAGTCCTGTGTTTGGCTCCTACGTCCTGCCTGCCACATAGCAAACCTTGACAGATAAATCGCTGACAATTACTATCAATGACATACACACACGACAAGCGTGTACACGCTAGCTTATATAAGTTAATATGCACACACATAATCAGACAACAGCAAGCACCACTCTTGTCTACATATTACACTTTTATGGAACCTTTTTTTTTTTTTACAAACATATGACGTACGAAGTTTGTCACATGGATGTGCATGAAGCTGGCTACAGACAGAAGAGTTTAAAGATATTTAACAAGTTTTAAAAACTACAGGCAGATGTTGTTTTATTACAAGAGACTCATAGGCCTGTCACAGCTGCAGACGAACTTAAAACACCTGAGTGAATGTGAGTGCGAATGGTTGTCTGTGTTTCTATGTGTTAGCCCTGCGACAGACTGACGTCCTGTCCTGGGTGTACCCCGCCTCTCACCCTATGACAACGGGGATAGGCCCCCTCTCCCCCCACGACCCTGAATAAGAGAATAATGATAAGAGAATGGATGGATGAATAAATGATTTATACTTAACAAAAAATTATATATTGTAAGTATATATGGCCCAATGTTGATGAACCCTCATTCCTTCACGTGTTTTTTTAGTGCACTCTCTGAACACCAAGATTGCTCACTTGTTCTTGGGGGTGATTTCAGCTTTTGACTAAATGAAGACATTGACAGGTTAAGTACAGCACGAACTCAGCACAACTGGCAATCCACACATATAGATAAACCACCTTTTGCTGCAATTATAGCTGCCAGTCTTTTAGGGTATGTCTCTACCAGCTTTGCACATCTAGAGACTGAAATACTTGCCCATTCTTCTTTGCAAAACAGCTCCACAACTGCCCTGTGATACCCTCAGAGGTTGTCTAAGAGAATATTGGGAGCAACAACACCATGAAGTCCAAAGAACACACCAGACAGGTCAGGGATAAAGTTATTGAGAAATTTAAAGCAGGCTTAGGCTACAAAAAGATTTCCCAAGCCTTGAACATCCCACGGAGCACTGTTCAAGCAATCATTCAGAAATGAAAGGAGTATGGCACAACTGTAAACCTACCAAGACCAGGCCGTCCAGCTAAACTCACAGGCCGAACAAGGAGAGCGCTGATCAGAAATGCAGCCAAGAGGCCCATGGTGGCTCTGGACGAGCTTCAGAGATCTACAGCTCAGGTGGGGGAATCTGTCCACAGGACAACTATTAGTCGTGCACTGCACAAAGTTGGCCTTTATGGAAGAGTGGCAAGAAGAAAGCCATTGTTAACAGAAAACCATAAGAAGTCCCGTTTGCAGTTTGCCACAAGCCATGTGGAGGACACAGCAAACATGTGGAAGAAGGTGCTCTGGTCAGATGAGACCAAAATGGAACTTTTTGGCCAAAATGCAAAACGCTATGTGTGGCAGAAAACTAACACTGCACATCACTCTGAACACACCATCCCCACTGTCAAATATGGTGGTGGCAGCATCAAGCTCTGGGGGTGCTTCTCTTCAGCAGGGACAGGGAGGCTGGTCAGAGTTGATGGGAAGATGGATGGAGCCAAATACAGGGCAATCTTGGAAGAAAACCTCTTGGAGTCTGCAAAAGACTTGAGACTGGGGCGGAGGTTCACCTTCCAGCAGGACAACGACCCTAAACATAAAGCCAGGGCAACAATGGAACGGTTTAAAACAAAACATATCCATGTGTTAGGATGGTCCAGTCAAAGTCCAGATCTAAATCCAATCGAGAATCTGTGGCAAGATCTGAAAACTGCTGTTCACAAACGCTGTCCATCTAATCTGACTGAGCTGGAGCTGTTTGCAAAGAAGAATGGGCAAGGATTTCAGTCTGTAGATGTGCAAAGCTGGTAGAGACATACCCTAAAAGACTGGCAGCTGTAATTGCAGCAAAAGGTGGTTCTACAAAGTACTGACTCATGGGGCTGAATAATTATGCACACCCCACTTTGCAGTTATTTATTTGTAAAAGATGTTTGGAATCATGTATGATTTTCATTCCACTTCTCACGTGTACACCACTTTGTGTTGGTCTTTCACGTGGAATTCCAATAAAACTGATTCATGTTTGTGGCTGTAATGTGACAAAATGTGGGAAAGTTCAAGGGGGCCGAATACTTTTGCAAGCCACTGTATTTCATGTCTGTGTGTTCCACATCCTTTTGTCAAACTCATGTTGTCATGTTTACGTCTCATTATGTTTCCTGTTTTATTTTGACAGTCTGGTGTTCCATGTTCAGTGTGATTAGTTTTGCTTCTCTTGTGGCGTCATGTTCCTTCGTGTCAGCTGTGTTCTCCATGTGTTTCCACTTCCCTCATCACCTTCTGTGTATTTAAGTCCTCTGTCTCCCTTTGTTCATTGTTGGGTTGTCTGTTTATCTCGCCTCATGTTTATGGATTTTCATGGCTCCTCAAGTCTCGGTTTTTCTGTACTCCTGTTTAGGTTCATGTTTATGTTTATGTCATAGTTTTCATGTCTTGTTCTAGCTGTTCCCACTTTAGGTTATCATTTAGTCTTTGCCTGTGTTCGCCTTTGTTTTGTTTTGTTTTTCTCTATCAGCCTAAATAAACTGATTGCTTTTTGTTATACCTCAGTTTTTCCTCCTGTGCATTCTGTCTCTGGGTCCATACCACAACACACCGGCTTCTCAGCCGTGACTGTTTGCAATTTTTATTGAACCACTAGCAGCAACAGCAATTAGACGGGCCATAGTGATTAAGGGCATAAAATGCAAGAATGTAGAACATAAAATCAGTGTTTATGCTGATGATGTGTTGCTTTTTCTCCAGCATTCACAAACCACTCTCTCTGAGATAATTACATTAATAAACTCTTTCTCAAGCATTTCAGATTATTTGATAAACCAGTTAAAATCTACAGTTCTTGCAATTAATTGCTCCTTTCATAATGCTTCTTCACCCCACTGCAATCTGGAAATATTAAATATTTAGCTTTAATGTTTATACTAGATTTGCAGATTTAACTAAATTAAACTACATCCCACTTTTAAAGAAAGTAGAAGATGATCTTGATGGAAGTCTCTATCCATATCACTGATGGGAATGGTTGCTTCAAAAAAAAAAAATTATGGTCTTGCCAAGATTCAATTATTTATTCTCAATGATCCAGAGTAAACCATCCCAGACTGGTTTAGATCTCTGGATTCATCTATTTCTTTTTAAATTTTATTTTGGCCTTTTACTGCCTTTTACTGGCTTTACTGTGTGTGTCTTCAACATTGTGTGTCGGATAAGGTGATCAACAACACAGGGGTACCACAAGAGAGCGTCCTCTCCCCCTTCCTCTTCAACACAGACTTCAGCCACTGCACAGAGACTTGCCATCTTCAGATGTGTTCTGATGACTCTGCGGTGGTTGGATGCGTCAGTGAGGGTGATGAGACAGCGAACCAGTCTGACAAAGACCAAAGAATTGATATTGGCCTTTAAGAGGACCAGGAAACCTGTGACCCTGTATTTCAACTGAGGGGGTTGATGTGGACATTGTGGAGGGCTATAAATACCTCGAGTACACATTGATAATAAACTGGACTGGATTAAAAACACCACTGCACTCTACAGTCATCTCTATTCTCTGAATCAGCTGAGGTCTTTTAACATCTGTTGGACAATGCTCAGGATTTTCTATGAGTCTTGCATGTTGGGAGAGCAGTTTGAGGGCTGCAGTCAACAGACTCAATAAACTGATCTACACGGCCAATGTTGTGGGGGTGGAGCTGGACTCTCTTACAGTGGTTTTGGAGAGGCGGATGTTGTTCAAGATAAGGACAATGCTGGACAATACCTCCCACCTACTCCATGACGTGCTGGCCAGTCACAGGAGCATGTTCAGTTGGAGACTGAGATTACTCTAATGCACCAATGGGTAACACACAAATAAAATGTCAATCATATATACTCTATTTAATGTCTGTAATAGTCTGGACATTTATAATCGAGCTATTTGTACATATGTATTCTGATTCCTATTATGGTGTGGGGCTGTTTTTCTGATCAGTCTCCTGTCAGTCCAGAGAAGTTACTGACGGACTTCATGGCCACTCAGCTTAAGAACCCTGCAGACACTGTCAACCAAATAACTTTTCACCACATCCACTATCTTGATGCTGCTAAAAAAGGATGCCAACAAACCAATACCTATAATTGCTCATTTTGAATATTACAAGAACAAGAACTAGTGAAAAACAAAACAAGGAACTAAAAGGAACACACTAAGGTATAAATGATAAATTCCCGCCCGAAATTCTGTTCCTCATAGGAAAGAAGTCATCTACGTTGAAAAACTCTGTACTGATAAGTTTCCTGGGACAAAGAAATAACTCCTTGGCTGTAATAATGAAAAAATGAAACATGTAATTAAAAATGCTATAGGTACCATGCTACATTTTATACAATGAGAACAACACACTTACCTCAGCACCTCATTTCTTATTGTCAAGCTGCTATAAATAAATAAATAAATAACACTAGCTTAATGTTAGTGTTACCACAATGGGAGCAAGTCAATGTGAAGAATCAACTTTGATAATGCTCTCATGACTTATGAGTTAAGTTCAAATTCAAAAGCTCACCTGTCCTTCATTTGGTAATTAATTAAAATAATTAAGCTTGTGTAGCTCTGAACAAGCTGAACATAAGTGTGAAAAATGGGCATAAACCACACGGAGAGGAGAAGGACGTTTTTCCCTTGGACTCTGGAGACAAGGGAATCTGCCAGTGTCGTGAAAAAACAAGCAGTGCCCACCCGTGCAGAAACTGGTCGACCTGGGCATCAAACTGTGACCTCATTCACCTTACAGTAGTCAACACAGAATTGTATAGACCTAAAATCTTCACTACAAGAACTATGGGGCTTGTTGTGTTCAATTTCTTCAAAGGAAGTTGAGGAGAAATATCCTCTGTTTAAAAAGATTTAATTTGCTTCAGCAGTTGGAATTACAAGTTTACAGTGCTGGACCTCTCTGTGAACACAGTCATCTGTCTTCACTGAAAAGACGACCCTGAATTTGCCCGTACAGTTTTATACCCCAACAAAATCATTATTATTATTATTATCTTCTTCTGGAACCAACGTGGCGCTCCTGATGTCTCCCTTTGAGTCCCCTGCTCCGCTCACGTCTGACCTCGTATCTGCTCCTTTTCCTGGAATGACAGAGACAAATACACCTCCCTGTCCAGCCTTGATTATTTAATATTAACCTACCTCTGATTCCATTTATCTAGTTTGGGAACATTCTGTTCAGACTCCCTTTGCCCAGAAAATATCCTTCTAACCGTTATCTGGTGTGATGTGTAAGCATGCAGCATATAAGACCCTCTGCACTTCTACGTCAATTCTCAATATTTCAGACATTTTTTGACCGTCAAAACACAGAGCGCCAACTCGTTTATGAGCACATTGCGTTGTGTATATAAAATCATAAAAAACTGCATCATTTAATCATTTTAAATCCTAACAGGCTACACCACGCACTGTGCAACTCTTTTATTACCCACATCTTTAGCAATTCCACCAGTTCATTCGAAACAACAGGTAACTGACAGGACTGTGAATGCAACAACCAGAGCAAGGTGCATTTCAAAATGGTGCTCTTTGAGCGAGGTATTACCAGGCAGGAGGGAGAACTCATCTGCAAAATGATGTTGCAATACAGCAGCATCTACTCTCTGGGCTTGTGTGAAATGGTCATCACAACAGAGGCAGATGGGAATGGTGGAATTTAGGAACTCCAGCCCCAACTCATCTCTTTCCTTCACCAGGCTCACGAGAAAAACTGTTTCAGCCTTTCTCCAGGCTTTAAGGAGAGTAGGACCATTTCATAGTCAACATCTCCCACTTGCCGTGTGACCATGAAAGGTCCTTGCCACTTGGCAAGTAGAAGAATGGATAATACAAGCACTTTGTCTCTTGGTGAAAATTATCTGAGCCTTACCCCTCTGCTGTACAGGCACTGCTGAAGTTCTTGGGCCTGTAGTAAATTTTATCGTGATAACCTCAACAACGTGTGTAGCTTTGCTCTCGGGTCCAGAATGTACTGAATTTCTTTTTTAGCTGGGCTTGGACCTTCCTCCCAGTTTTCTTTAATCAGGTCCAACACACCTCTGCAGCTTCCTGCTGAACAGTAACTCAAAGCTAGTCAGCTATTATCTCTTCATGGGATGCCCACTTGAATCAGTGCCAGCTCCACACTCATGGCAGAAATGGTGCACAGTAGCACTGCTTCAGACCGAGTCAAGACCAAGACAAAGTCAAGACGAGACCAAGATTGAGACCGAGACAAAAAAGTCTTTAAACTGCAGCCAGATGCTGCTTCGGGTGTCAGGCATATTTATGTGTTTTTGCACTCGCACAGCCCTCCTCAGCCCTGTCTACTGTCTCACTCACTTACTGAGAGGACAGACACACGCTCCACTTGGCTGTTGCGTCTCTCACCCTCTCTGTTTTTCACATAATGATATTATCCTATATCCTCGCATGTGATTGGCCACAATATGGAGGGATTGGCGCATAGTTGAGCCACTGTGTGAGAGCTGAGCAGCGAAAGGAAATTAAGTGAGGAGCCAGCTCTCGCTCAATGGGAGTCGACTCTTCTGACTCACTACAAAGCACTCTCTAAGCACGGCTCTTAGAGCGCATGACACATTATCGAACGTTACGTTGTGTGTGTGTCACGGATACTGTTGACTCCAAATCTCCCGACCACTATGTCGATCTGTGATAGCAAGACCGAGACAGCGAGCCCAAGACGTGACCAAGACAAGACCAAGACCACGTAAAAGTGGTCTCAAGACTGGTCTCGAGACATCCAACTCTAAAAGTGATATCCCGCTGCACTCTGGTGAAATGGCCCAATGAGGCCCATGGCAATGTGCTTAAACGGGACCTCGATTAAAAGTAGTGGGAACAAAGGCACTTTTGAAATACCTGGCTGGTTCACCAGCTGACGCTCCAGGCAGGACCACACCACTGATGCAGATCCTCTGGTCAATTATTGGCTGGGTGTAACTGGGCCATTATTCACTCCTGAGTTTTGTCATATCCTGTATGCCGTGCCACAGGGTTATTTGGCACCAACAACTGTTGTGTTCTTTTATTGTGTGAGTGTCAAGACTTACTTGCTACAGGTTGTCTCTAACCATTACAAAAAGAGTGTAGGTCAGAGCTACATCATTGCGCACTATTTGACCTTCAATTTTCAAGTCAAAGGCTGAGCATAGAGAGTCGTCATGAGACTAAGAAATCTCCTGTGGCGTCAGTAATTCTCAGGAAGGCCCCAGTGTCACCACTTAACACCGTGCAGACACTACATAGGTAAAACTCTGAATTTAGATTTTTTAACATACATCAAAGAGGTGTAGGCATGTTTGTTACAAACTAATTGTAGCTAAAATGTAAGTGATAAACAGTGTAATTGACTGTTAGAAGGAAATAAATTCAAATTATTCAGTGAGTCTAGTGCCATTTATTTTATTTCACTCCATTCTCTGAAAACACATAATAGTATATTCTGGTGATAATATAGAGTTGTTTTATACAAAAGTACCAATTCTGTAGATCCACCTATAGTCAGCACACAACTACTGGCTTTAAGAGGATATAAAATTTTGTTTACACAAGAGGAGAAAGATCTGATATTGAGGGTCAGTCAGTCAGATGGTACCAGAACAAATCTACCAACCTACCAGTGTGCTAGGAGCTACAATATTGTAACATTTAGGAGCTACAATACATTTATGGCAGTTGGAGTCCAGAGAAGAGTTGAAACACAACAATTATAACAGAGAAGCAAAAGCCTTAGGGATTGGCCAGTTCATCTGATGTGACAGAAGGAGGCAGGCTGTCCAAGGCTCCCATCTCTGTAATGTTGCACAAACAGAACAGACAGAACATCAATACTGAGACATAATAGGCAGAAAGTTGTTTTTCATTTTATCATACCTCTGTTTGTTTGCACTCAGCAGACACTCTATTAGATTCACCTTGCTAACTGCCTTAATTCTTTGTGGCATTGAATCATCAATGTGCTGGAAATATTCTCCTGAGATTTTGGACATGACAAGAAACTTTTGACATGATTTTATCACACGAGGGATCTGGTGACTGTGGAGGCATTTGAGTTCAGTGAACTCATTGTCATGTTCAAGAAATCAGTTTGAGGTGAGTTTGTGAGATGGCACGCTATCTTGTTAGAGGATCAGTACACTGTTGGTAACATAGGGATGGACATGGTCATTAACAATATGATCAGTTGGTACCATTCTGCCAAGACATACAGCCTGAACCTTCAGCACAAGGCTGGATGGATTCACATTTTCATGTTGTAGATGCAGAATTCAACAGGCCAACTTGTGCATCACTGAGTTCCTGCAATGTAACTGGCTGATTAGAAAAACTGCACTAGCAGTCAGTTGAACAGTCTCTGACATGGTAATAATACTATCAGTATACATGGCTATACAGGATCCCTGCCAGGTTTGATCTGATGATAAACTTGTGTGTTATTGTATGATTAGATTAAACAATTTTCAATATTATCACACCTCTAGATGTCATAAAGTCAAATATGCAACATTACATTTTCACATTTAGTTTTGTGCATGGGGTAATTTGTGTGCTAATTCAATAGAAAATGAAGATTCTATCACTGAAAGAATATTTCCATGTTTAACAAATGGACCGATATACAGACCTGAAAAAGTTCGCTAATCAAACTTTGGTGTGCTTTTAAGAGTTTGTCGTTGCAGTGACTTCTGTATGCAGACCTGTATTATTTTGTTCATGAACTCCCCTCGCTTTCAAATAAGTGAGAAGCATACCTTTAAGTTTGAGGTATGACAAGAAGTCAATGACAGTGTGGATAATTTCTTCATCTGCTATTCTCAGGGCGCCTGTGGAGGTACAGCAAGAATGACAGGTTGAAATGGCAGGAGCTCTGATATACACAGATCATACAGAGAAATGAAATTCTCTCAGATACTAAGGTTTACGATACAAGTAGGAGTATTAGATTTAAACAAAGCATCAGTTGTGAACTCATGAACAAAGGTTAATGGGAATGAAACATGAAGGCTACTGAATTCCATACAAAGTAGATGTGTCTAAGCTTTCTTTAAAAAAAACCGTAAAAATGTAAAACATTTCACCTTCCAATGATCCTAGTTTGACTAGCCCTCACACTCTGTGATTATTGCTTTCAGCCTTAGTCCATCGCAGTGGAAATGTTTCGCTGCTGAAAACCAGTGAAGATTTCTACAACAGTAATTTAAAGGCTTGATGAATGGAAAATCTTTATGACACTTTATGACGCGGTGAAAGGAGAGAGATCGCTTTTATTTTGGTATGCTTTAAAAGATGTCTTTCTTTTTTTAGATTAAACGGTACAAGCACTGCTTGTCTTGTTTTTGCTGTTATTTGTTTTTGTTAGATTTCTTTATTCAGTGTTTTAGATAAATGATCATAAAACACATAAAACATTTCCAGAGTTTCCAAAATATAAACTAGCATTTTTTTTGTAAAAGACACAAAATATTAAATAATACATCAATAAATAATCTGGGGTATTATTTTGTTTTGGAACTTGAGGCTTTATTGCACTGTTTCCCTTTAAAATATATGTGGCTTCTCTTCTTTTGGGCTATTTAAAGGACTTTTTCACTTAAATGACTACAAGTTCCTATTTTCTTCAAGGCATTTTAGGTCTCCCCCTCTACCATCTCCTTCCTCAGTGTTCCTTATACATTAAAGGTAGCTAATCAACATGACAGCTATACATAAAACAGTAATAAAAGCAAAACATTCAGTATATCAAATTAAATTAACCAAGAAGATACATCATAAAATACCTTTTGATTATTGTTAAATAACACTCGAAATAAAATATCTTCTTTAAGAGGAAGAAAGATTGTCGTGTTTCTTTGTGAGACATACAGACCTGTTCTGAAGTCCTCCTCCTGGCCTATGTCCCTCTTCCCAGCCAGACCCGGCTTGTCTCCTAGTCTCGTGTGTCCATGTAGTCCATCTAGTCCATCTGGATAATGAGGAGTGATCGCAGTTGATGCGCTCATACAAACATCAGATGGCCCAACTAAGCATTTAATTAATTCATTCCCATTATCAGCTCAGTTCACTAGAAATTCAGCAATTTTAACATTTTGGTAAATGTGATTTATGTGTAATTTTCATGTACTTACAATAATAATAATCCTTTTCAGCTGCTTAATTTTTTAATATACTGGCTGTGACATTTAATTTTCTGTTTGATTAAGGTGACAATGACAGTTGACAAAGTAAAAATAATATGGAGTAAATGGTTAAAGTTTTGTGTATGTAACAGAAAATACGTACAAATATCCCACTGGTTTAGAGGCATCATACAACAGACACACACACATACACAGTGCACACCGCTACCTGATTCCTGTAAGAAGTTCTAAAGGACATTGTTCACACGTCACACAGTTTCAGCATGATATTTGGTTTGTAATTGTTTGGTTCACTTTCCAAACTCGTACAGACCACCTGCAGGGCTTGGCTCATGGAATTGCAGTAAGTAGAGGTTTGATGGAAGGAATAGAAAAAGCACACTTGTTGAACGGCAGTTTTAACAGACAAGTAAATGCACTGAAACAATAGTGATGATGAAAATCAACATAAAATAACAGGCAAGCAGAGGGTTTTACTTAGCCATGGTAGTGTGCTGTAGACTGTCGGTGTGTCTCCACATTTACATTTTAATTTGTTTTTTATGTGCCTAAAGAGCAGGTTGAGGTAGCATGCGCAGAGTTCAGTGGCCTCCGGTTAAAATTGTAAATTAAATATTTGCATTTCCTTTTTTTCATTTGCTTTAATTACTAATCATACTCTTCCCAATTCCAATAATAACGGTAACTGTACTATTGTACTACATAGTATTCTTAAGCTAGACCAATAATTAAAAATGTTATTGTGATATTTTGAAATTAAAGAACAGACAGCAACCTGACTGAGATTTGTAGTTTAACATGTGAAGCTCACATGAGTTGAATACATTATATTGGCTCATATTTGCATTTGAAGAATGGAAAACATGTACAGTGTCAGGCCAGTTAGTCTCACTTTGCAACATTACTCACCAGCTACGTGTTGTTATAGTGAGCTCACATACTTCAGTGCTGTCATTTACTCTGAGTGGTTTTTACATGTGACAATTGTTTGACTCTAATTGGGGGCTTCGTCATTAGCTAAAGTAGTCCTTGAACTAATACTCCCTGTTCTCTTTGTGTGCTTTTAAAAGTCTAGCTAAAGTTTTACATGTGAGACCCCGGCATTAAAAAATAAGGTATTTTAATGATGTCTGCCATCCAGGGTAAAAAGGTCCTATTGGATCTACCTTGTGTTTTGATCTTTACATACAATCTTTTATCAGCAAATTGTTAATAAAATAAATTGGTAGCATGACTTGAAAATATTTTTGATAATATTAAAAAATGTAAAACTTCTAAATTAAGTTACTGGGCTATCAGCTCTTTGTCAGCTGTACTGCTATTTCAAATATCACAGTGAAAACTCTGTGTTAGTCAGTGCTACATCTTCTCTGCAGTGAACGTGACGATAGTCTTCTAAACGATCGTATTTTCTTCCCATTCTGTCAACACGATGCATCTGGAGTGTAATCCTCCAAAGTCTCAAAAATGCTGTATGCTAAACCTTCCTTAACTCATTCTTGAGGTCATCAATGCGTTACTTGGCTCAAAGCACAGACAGAATTGCAACATTTGTATACATAAGCAAAGAAACAAAAGCAGCTAAAAGGTGTGATGTTTAAACAGAGCAATTCCTGGTGACCCCAAGGCCCTGCAGCAGCTGTATGTTTCTATCTTACATTGAGTGACCAGCTCGTCTCTGCCTCTGGCACTGGGAGAATCCTTTATCTGAATTAGGTGATCAATACGACCTGAAACACAGGATGAGGCAGGAGCAACCTTTACCTGGGCTTCACACACACACACACACACACAAACACACACAAACACACAAAAAAAAAAAAAAAAAAAAAAAAAAAAAAAACACACACACACGGATGCACACAAAGGGACAACATTCTTCAGGGTTCCTGCCCTGGAATGACTCAAACTCCAGCTGGTAAGAATATATACCTTGACACACAAAACTGGATACCCAACAGTCACTCATGATAATCTTTAAATAACACTAAATTAGCATTGGGCCATTTCACCACATACTATTAATGAGGCTTTTGTAAACAACGTTACTGGAACAACCACAAAACAATATGCGCTGGTGTGTGCATGTAAGCTTCTGTGTGTGTCTGTGCGTGCATGTGTGTTGTGTGTGTGTGTGTGTGTGTGTGTGTGTTGTGTGTGTGTGTGTGTGTGTGTGTGTGTGTTGACACTTACGGGGCCCTAACAAGTAGCCAGCGCTGTTCATAGTCCAGCCTCGCTTTTCTTTTGCCTGCAAGATATAAAGATGGATACAATAAGCAGCTAAAGGACAAGGAGACAGTTTTAATGAGTTTTTGATGTGTAAATCTAAGAGCATTTTTCTTGAATGTAAAACATCCTTATTGTCATGGTCTGTAGGCTTGTCATATGCCTGCAGGGAGTTTGTGTATTTTACTTTCCTAGTAAATTTCTGAATATGTTTTTTTTCCCCTTAGTTTTCTTACATGTGGATTCTTAATGTGGGTTTATTTAGGGTCTCTTGGAAATCATGGAATCATGGGTTGGTTCCTTGAATTGAATTTAATTGAATTTAACCTCACCTGCATCTCTGTGTTACATGTTGTAGCGTCTGCTATTGGGAAGTTTGAGCTCTTGGATTTGGTCATGGTCTGTATGGTTTCATTGTGAATCTGTGATTTTAGCTTGTTTTGTCTTCATTCACTTGAAGATTTGAACTTTTTACTACTAATATACTCACATATACACATTTTATTTTTGTGATTTGCTGCTTAAAAATTTTGTTGTAAACTAAAATAGATTACTTTATAATGATATTTGATATCATTTTGACATTTCTATTAGTCTCTGTTGTCTTTATGTCTTTATTGGTACATTGATTCTTGGCACCTAAATTTAAGTGGGAGGTTAACATTAACGTTGTACTGAATTTTGAACTGCTTACCGCAACAACTAGCCCGATGGTCTCGGAAAGAGTTGCACAAAAGATGAGCGACATGCAAAATATCCCAAAGCCCCTCTGCATCTGAGAAAGAAAAAAACACAATATTAACATGACAACAAAACTATTTGAAAGCATGCCTTTAAAGGCTACAAAAACTGTAACTTACCTTTGATGTGACTTCCTTCAGTCTGGTTCACGTTGCAGTCAGCAGCAGAAGTTGCCTGGCGTGTGGAGCACTGGATGAAAAGCGGACTCCAGCCACCTTTTATTGTGATTTCAGCCCCGACCCTCCTGCTCTCTTTTCACGTCAGCAGCCCCTCCTGCACACAGCATGGGCAGGTCACGAACAGAACGCATTATGAAATTCAATAATATCACATAATGCTATCATCAGATTTTCTTTGTTGCCCTCAGAGACTAGGCATTGAATTGCTGTATTTTTCTGTCCTAATCTGATATGCGACTGTGACTGCTTATTGCACGAGCTTCATGTACAGGCGGTCAATAAAAAAATCTACTTGCCAGTTTTTCAGGATTTGTTGTCATTTTTTTTTAATTTCATGAAAAAATTCATCTTTGTTGCTCTCACTCTTTTTTGGTCTGATTTTATGAAGCACTTAATTTTGACAAATTATATTTTAACAGAGCAGTAGTGCCGATTTATTAAAAGTATAAAAAAATTAACAACCTGCAACGGCGTTTACAGTCATACCATTTACAGTCCAAAGTAAAGTCACAACCCAAAGGATTTACAAAGAGTGTAGTGAGCAGAAGTGTACGAGTAGATCACTTTTAAGGATGTTTCAGCCTTAGTGTGTCACAGTTATAATTTACATTTACCTCGGAGTCATTGAAAGTCATGTCCCTTGCAAATAAGAATCTGTGTTTGCACTGTTGTTAAGTTATCCTGTAACAACAGTGTTCTGCAAAGCTCACCATATGTTGTCCATGCTCTGAAACCCGTGTAGATGTCATTTTTCTTTTATTATAATTTTATTTTGTAAAACTGTTATAAATAGTCTCCATCAAATCAATAAAGGAATATAACGTAAGGAAGAAGAAAGAAGATCAATAACACTGAAAATCTTTTTACACGATAATTCTTCATTTGGCTGCATCAGGGTTTGATTTAAGCACAGGTTCAGTTTTTCTTTATAGATCAGGGTAGCAGTTTATACGCCCTGCAGCAGATACAGGAGCCATCCTTGCCTCTCTCTTTCTTTTTAAATGACCTTGCAAATGACGAAATGTCCATATTAAAGAACAGAAACAGACAAAAAGTTTACATGAAAAAGTATTTCATGTAAACTGATAATAACTTGATATGAAATTGACTCACTAAATTCGCCATGTCAGGTTAGTTCAAAACATTATTATGCTTTTAAAACTTATTTTGCAGATTTTTTTTTAATAGTAATTTTTAATTAAATAGTTGATTAATAACCTTTTGTTTGTTTTTTGCTGTTCACTAATGCAAAGGTGAAAGTGTACTTAGAGTATAGGAGTTTTTGTAAAGGTTTGTGACTTGAAGGTTTTCTCAGCTTTTTCCTGTCTAACATCTAACTGGAAATCCTTTCCAGATGTGGATAAGAATACACTCGATTTTTAAAAAACAAACTTAAACCATTCATCTCCTATATCCCATTGAAACTCTTTGCATCCCACTGTTCTGAATTCATATATAAATGTGTCCTGTTAGTATTGTGCAGCAACACGTTGACAAGAAACTTCTTTTGTTAAATAGGGTAATATTTCTTTTTTAAGAAAATGCCCCGTTCATTCTCCTTATTCTCCTGGCCTTGGTCAGCAGTTAGAATAATTAAATATCAAATAATTAAATAGCTCAGCTGCTGGTAAAATCTCTGTGTATTAAATAAAATTCATAATGATGTCTGCATCAATCGATATTACTCATGTCATGGACATTTTTCATATTCTTAGTGTCAATTAATACAAAATATCCTACATGATCCAGTGTGATATAGTTCTGCTCAGTTACAGCCAAAATATTCTTCAGTAAGCTGCTGTGCTATTTTGCTCATTGGACCTCTGTAAGGATCCACTGAAGCGCTGCAATTAGACTAATTTTTAAAGCATTCAATTTGTTTGCTTTGCAGAGATGTGCCTTGGGAAGAAAATAAACGGATGGGATTAAAATATATTTTGTTTTTTTTTAAATTAGTATCAGAGTAAGAATTCCTTCCAGCGTGGAGTCTAAGCATCATCTCCACTGGGCCCCACTTGAAAAGAAACATTGTTTCAATTTCACAGTTTTAGTCTTTAATGTGTGCTAATCATTCTGGCTTTCATTGCTGTTTAAGGAAGACTAACCTGATCTTCTATCTCATTATACTACAAATAAGAAGGTACATATTAAATAACATCAAATTCTCTTACAGTTATGTGGAAGACAATCTAGGTAACTAGGCAATTGAGACAGTAGATATGCAGGGCTGTACACTGCCAAAACATGAAAAAAATCCAGTATTACTATTTTGTAAGCACTGATCAAGACATAGACACACAGCATCTGGAGTGTGCTTTGGTGCATTGGTAGCTGAGATGTAGATCCTTTGTGTTGCAGTGTGAGGCCTTGGTCTTGTGCCACATCCTGTGGGTGCTTGTTCTGATTAATATCTGGGAAGTTTGGGGCAGGATTAATGCCTTGAACTTGGAAAAAAATTCTTGAAGTGAAACTTTTATTTGTTTGAGATGTTTCGGTGATTAATACCATCTGTATATGAATGTTTACTATACCTCTTGGCTAGCTTGGGAACACTCTGGTATTCCCCTACAAAAGCTGGGAAGAGTGCCTGAGGAGAGAGAGAAAGCAGTAGGGATCTCACACACTATTACACATCAAACTTTGGATGGGACCTTCCTGGAATTGAGACAGGTTGCACCTTTTAAGGTCAATAGTATCAGGCAAAATCATCAGTATTACCAGAATCGGGGCACCTGGTGATTATGATGGAGCAGAAACACAGTGGGACATGATCAAAGGAGAAATGGAAGGGAATCTAACATGTCAAATCAAAAGGGAAGCAACACTGAAAGAACAGAATATAGTGAGTATGTTAAAGTGAGAGGGTGAGAAAAAGGAAAAAAAAACATGAAAAAGATGTTTTAGGATTTACATACTGGACTGCACCATTGTTTCAGTCAGGAACTAATGTGCTCTTTAACTCAAGTTCATAGATAGTCAGGTCCCTATGGAAATAAAAGCATGAAGGTCTTATTGCATCTGTTTCATTTATTATTTTAGTAAGTGAATTGTCTTTTGAGGACCTTAACGTGCTCAAAAACTAATGAAATTTTGCACATACGTCAGGTCTGGTGACCTGTACAGGTTTGGCACATGGACGATTCAAAATGGCGCCCGAGCCATAATGAAGCTATAATGAAGTGTTACAGATTACACATGTGTAACATGCAAATGACAGACAAAAACATGTGTATGGCCTTATTTACCCAAACGCAACAGGAAGTCAGACATTTTGAATTGAAAATGGCTATTTTATCATTTCCATGTTTTTGCAAACTGCTCTTAGGGATTTTCTCAACACAGTCTAACTAACACAATCCCCACAGATACAGTGGCCAGAGAAGCAGAAGAACATCATATGAAGAAGGCCCTGAGTTAATGTGGTTATCCCAGCTGGATATTTGGATTGGCTGGGAAGGCACCTAAAGAAAGCTCCAGCTGAGCCAGGAGAGAAGGACAACTGCTGCCTCGGCGAAAACCCTTAGTGATCCCGTATGTGTCAGGAGTATCAGAACAGCTGATGTATTCTTTCCAGTTCCATAGCTCTCTTCAATAAATGTTGCAAACTGACTCCACAGCGCCACGTAAAATCTTTTAGAAAGCAGCCCCTGTATTATGTTTGATCCGAGTCTGAAATTTGTCAGCCTTCTGTAATATCTTAAGATGCACAAAAAAGTCTCTTGGACTCATATCCTAAATCCAACAGGTAATCAGGCATTTTGAATTTAATGTGTACATTTCGCGGCATTGTTAAAGCCTTAGGCTTTAAAAACAGGCACAATTCTGTCATAGAAATCAATGGACGAACACATAGTGGAAAACTTTTCTAAGGTCAGATTAACTGAAATTTGAAATTCTTTGGAGAAAAACTGCATGCCAAATCTTCTGGAATGAAGAGGAGTGGGACCATCTGCATGACTAGGTGGTTGATTATATATAGCTGTGGCCATGGAAGTGATTGGAAAACCTGAATTAAATAATTTGAATGGGTGAGTGAATACTTTTTGTAATAGCGTGTCTTGGCTTTATTATACACTACCAGTCAAAGGTTTCTCGTTCAATGTTTTGTCTTTATTTTACTACTTTCTACATTGTAGATACAAACAGAAGACATCAAATATGTGAAGCGAGATATATGGAATTATGTAGCAAAGAAAACATTGATAAATAACTAAATATGTTTTATATTTTAGATTCCTGAAAGTAGCCACCCCCTGCTTTGTTGACAGCACTACAAACCCTTCCCTTTTCTCAGTGAGCTTCATGATGTAGTCACCTGAAATGGTTTTCACGACACAAGTGTCTTGTCAGCGTTCATTTGTGGAATGTCTTGCCTTCTTAATGGGGTTAGGACTATCAGTTGTGTTGTGCAGAAGTCAGCTGACAGGCTTATTTGACAACTGTTAGAATTCATATTATGACAAGAACCAATCAGCAAAGTAAAGAGAAATGACAGTCCATCATTACTTGAAGAACTGAAGGTCAGTCAGTCTGGAAAATTGCTAAAACTTTGAATGTGTCCCCAAGTGCAGTCGCAAAAACCATTAAGCTGTACAACAAAACTGGCTCACATGTGGACCACTCCAGGAAAAGGAAGACCAAGAGTCACCCCTGCTGCTGAGGATAAATTCATCTGAGTCGCCAGCCTCAGAAATCACAAGTTAACAGCACCTCAGGTTAGAGCCCAGATAAATGCCACACCGAGTTCCAGTAGCAGACTCATCTCTACATCCACTCTTCAGAGGAGACTGCACGAATCAGGCCTTTATGGTCAAATAGCTGCTAAGAAACCACTACTAAGGAAAAGCAACAAGCAGCATAGATCAGAAACACAAGGAATGGACATTAGACCAGTGGAAATCTGTGCTTTGGTCTGATGAGTCCAAATTTGAGATCTTTGGTTCCACCCGCCGTGTCTTTGTGCAACACAGAAAAGGTGAACAGATATTCTCTGCATGCATGGTTCCCACAGTGAAGCATGGAGGAGGAGGTGTGATGGTGCTTTGCTGGTGACAATGTTGGTGGATTTATTCAAAATTGAACGCACACTGAACCAGCATGGCTACCGCAGAATCCTGCAGCGACATGCCATCCCAACTAGTTTGCATTTAGTTGTATCATCATTTATTTTTGAACAGAACAATGACCCCAAACACTGTTTAAGGGCTATTTGACCAAGAAGGAGAGTGATGGAGTGCTGTGCCAGATGGCCTCCACAGTCACCTGACCTAAAACCAATCAAGATGGTTTGGGATGAGATGTTCCGCAGAGTGAAGGCAAAAGGGCCGACAAGTGCTCAGCGTCTCTGGGAACTTCTTCAAGACTGTTGGAAAACCATTTCAAGTGATGACCTCATGAAGCTCATCGAGAGAATGCCAAGAGTGTGCAAAGCAGTAATCAAAGCTATGTGTTCATTCATAGTCAGAGGAGGGAAATAACGAAGTACAAATAATTCTCAGTTATCTGTATTTTACTTGAGTAGTTTTTTTTTCTGACTACTTTTTACTTTTACTCCCTACATTTTTGAACAAATATCTGCACTTTCTATCCTCACATTTACAAAACAGGCTTGTAATTTTTGGTTTAATGCCTTTAGGTCAAGTTATTATTTCACGTCACGTCACTACTGGCTGACCTTTCAATTTCAGATTAAAATAAATTAGTTACTCATTGAGAAAAATTGTGTAACTTTTTAAAGAGTTGTTTACCATAACATTGTAATAGTTAGTAGTTGCACTTGCAAGAATTTGGAGGAAATGAGGTATCTTGACATGTCATTTAAATAAACATGGAACATTTCAAGGTCTTGACTCTGAGTCTGACTCTAAGTCTTATATTTCAAGTTTATATTAAAGCTGGTACGATGATGGTCAACAGAGAGGAGGCCTGGATGCCACATTATTGTAGAGATGGATAGACTGAGATACAGTTGGTCTTCAAGCTAGTCCTCTGAACCAACTCTTCCTGTTCTGCTTTGTCTCAATATTGTCTTACTGTTGTCAATACAGACTACTGCTGTGATGGTCTGAATTAAGTTAGTCAGTCAGTTATGAGTAGATCTCTATACTGTAAACTATTTACCTGGCTGCATTCATATTGACCTGTCGTCAAACAGGGCCTGGTGTTATATTGTGAGATTTTTTTCTTTTAAATATAGCTACAACGTTGTCATCCCTATTTCTTTCAATTTTGTGTCCAAGGAATTAGAAGACATGAGTCACCCATCATTTCTGGTAATTTTAAAAAAGTGGTCTTGAGCAACAGTTCTCCAGGTTTTCTGGAAGAATAACCTCCATCCACCCCCATTCGTTTTCAACTCTGTCCTTATACCTGATCATTTTCAGGGATGTATTTATTTATTTATTTTGCTTGTTGAACAACTTGTGAATGAGCACATTTCTTCAGCTTCTGGTATAACTAGTGGTACCAAGATAACCAGGTCATTGTTAACTGGAGAACATTTGTAGTATAATGCAAGTCTTTGTTGTGGTACTGTTGGTTCATGTCTGTTATTGTCAGTAGTTATGGCAATAGTAGTAATACCTAATGTTTCTGTTTGTGCCACCCTTTATCTTATTTCCATGTTTATTGCTTTGTCCTGCAACAGTGTCACCCGACTTCACATTTCAAATGTTTTGCAAGAAACATTAATTCACAGATATTCTCATGGAAAATGTAGAAAAATACAAACATGACAAATGACAAGAATACAAACAAGGAAATTGCTAAGCAAGGAGAAAAAATACATAAGGACAGCAGTGTGATTTGAAGGGTACTTTATAGGCATGTAGCAGACCCCATTATAACCAACCCAGGAAAAGGAAAGTGAGGAAAAGACATTTTATTTCTTCCCTAATTCCCAATTATAAAGTGATAAGAGCTCAGGGGTGGGGGGCAACAGTGATCCAGTTTCATCTGCTTTGATATCTGTCTATGCTGTCCTCAGCATCAAAGGAGACCCAGCAGCAGTAGCAGAAGAAAAAAGAACAGACCTCTGTTTTTTGAGAATGAACAAAGATCTTGCTGTGACAAATAAGACAAGAATGTGACTAGCTATTACGGCACCATTGACAGGTCCAGGAAAAGGTAGTTGGAGAGAGGGCCACAATAGGACAGCCTCAGCATGATACAAAGACATGAACTGCAGAGCAAGTCACTCTACACTGGTTTTCATCCTGTAATTTGGAGTCTTAAAGGGAACGAGCCTTACCACAGTAAAGTGTTTCAAAGTAGTTTTCAAGGCTTATTAGTGTCATGAAATAACTTCCCTTAAACCACATCTAATATTTAGTAAAGCATTAAAATATTGTTTCACTTGGCCATCTCTCTTTCTCTCTCTCTCTACATATATGTAGAGAGAGAGAGAGAAAGAAAAGCTTCAGAAACTATAGATCAGTAATGCTTTTGTCTCTGCTGGTCTAAAAATAAGGCTCTGCTGGAAGCTTTGTTACTCACCTACACATGTTATCAGCATTTAGAGAGGCTGGGACCATCCTGGGATAAACAACAATACCACACTTGAAATCCAGCAGATAGCTTAAGATTTAGTTACACACAGAAACAGCAGAAACCTCCGATTGAAATTCTATTTCTGTTGGATGACGAACATCTGTCACTAAGCAGTTTTATGCTCAGCCAGATCAAGGCCAAATCAGGACAGGTGCTGAATAATTTCTTCTTTCATTCATATTGCCTCTGTTACACATGATAAGAATGCACCATATACACTCACACTCATCTCACCAGTCATTCAAATGGTACTGACCCAATACATTTAGTCATGTAGACATGGTCATGGACTGCCTGTATCATGATTTGTAGTAATAATAATTGTAATTTTCTAATAATAATTATTATTATTATTCCAATAATTCCAGACCCAGGAAGCAGACACGTATAGCGAAAGTGAGTGAAAAGTGTTCACTTATTTAATTGGCTGTGTGTGTGTGTGTGTGTGTGTGTGTGTGTGTGTGTGTGTGTGTGCGTGACAGAGAGAGAGAGACTCTGGTCAGGCAGGAGTGGGGAAAACAATGGCGGTAGAGTGAGTCTGTGGAGAAGGAGCGAGAGCGTTAGTCTAAGGATCATTAAGCAGTTGGGCTGAAATGGATTACCATGAATTTGTACACCCTTAATATCTGCATTTCTACAGAGAAAATAATGCAGTTTTACAGTTTGATAAGAGGGGCACCTGAAATTCAACCATATATATTTAATTTGTTTTATATACTGGGATATTTATAACTGAGCCATTTGTATATATTTTTGTTACATTTTGTAACTTTTTAATATACTGTATTATTTCATTTAGTTTATTTAGTTATTGTTCTTACTGTCTTGGAGCAACTGTGACCACATAACTTCCTCGGAGATAAATAAAGTTTTCTGATTCTGATTTCATTTTCATAAACTGTATTCATTATCTTACTTCAGGTTTAGAGGGGAACAGAAACGGAAGATACTTGCAGGGGGAAGCAGACGTTGACCGGGAGGAGCTGAGGTGTGGGCAGGCAGGTGAGGGTTTGGTGAAGAGCGTCTTCCAGAGCTGTATCAGGAGTGTGAGTGGTGAACAGGAAATCCAACAGGCTGAACAGGTAGATCTTTGAAAGCTTTGCCACTAGTGATGGGATTTCCGGTTCTTTTTAGAGAACCGGCTCCTCAGGTTGTTTTGTTGCTTTAATTCATTTATTATTAACAATAATATAAAATTATGCACAAAAGGAATTACTAATGTAAAAAAAAGTGGTTTTATTTATATATGTTTATATATAAATATATGCGGTGGCCCCTAGAGACAAAACACGTACAAACTCCAAAACACATTTCTAGTTTTAACTGAACTTCCAAAACAGAGCTACCTAGATCACTTAAATTACACAATTGAAAGCATGTGTGTATTGTTTGTGTATTTATACACAGGCACTAATATATATTCAAATAATAAAAAAAAAATGTTCATTTACCTGTTACTACCACACACCAAATCCAGTCGTTGCTAATTGCTAGTGTAGCCACTAGGCAGTGTTGGTCAAGTTACTTGAAAAAAGTAATCAGTAACTAATTACTGATTACTTCCCCAAAAAGTAATCCCATTACTTTACTGATTACTTATTTTCAAAAGTAATTAATTACTTAGTTACTTTTTAAAAACACGATTTACAATCTGAAGAGGTAATAAAGCGATAGATCTTTCAGCCCAATTCTACTTTTTCTGCATAATCCATCATACAAAATGTAATCAAATGGAAAAGTCTCTTTTTAAAACTTGTTTTATTAGTTTTAATCTTTTAACTTTATGC
Organism: Haplochromis burtoni; assembly: GCF_018398535.1. NCBI lineage: Eukaryota > Metazoa > Chordata > Actinopteri > Cichliformes > Cichlidae > Haplochromis > Haplochromis burtoni. The sequence continues at coordinate 518,107 of NW_024582681.1, read as the reverse complement.
ATCAAGCAACAATTAAATTATATGCACCATTCTCTGACTTGAATAAATTTGTTTAACATTTAAACATATTTTCTGCACATTCCAGCACATAAAATATATTTTTTTTTTTTTTTTCCCTCCGTTTTTTCAATTGGTTGCAGTTAAACCCCGGCGGAAATTAATAAAGTCAAAGACTCAGCGGTCCTGTTGCTCTATTTTCACCTGTAAAGCAGGAGTGGGGTAGGCGGAGGTTTACCCTGGTGCAGGTGTGCCGCAGCGGTCAGTGGAAGAATCCGCAAGTTTCTCTGTGAGTTTCCCATTACGTCGTTGCGCACTAGGAGCTTGTTTAGGGGGTTTTTTTGCTGTAAAAAGAAGTTTTCTTCCCACGCACAACGTACACTAATGTTTTTGTCACTTTTTATGGAATCAAACTCAAAGTAAGGTCATACTTCCACGCTTTAAACGCTGCAGGGTCATACTCTCTCCCGCACTCGATATATTATCCATTGTTAATCTGCACACAGCTGTTGTCACGAATGGCGCACTCGCTTACGTCACTGTCATGAGACACTCTCGCAAAAAAATCATGGTTTTAGTAACGCAGTAACGCAGCGTTCCTACGGGAAAGTAACGGTAATCTAATTACCGTTTTTGCAATAGTAATCCCTTACTTTACTCGTTACTTGAGAAAAGTAATCAGATTACAGTAACGCATTACTGCCCAGCTCTGCCTCTAGGTAACAAAAGCTCAACACTGCCCCTAGCATCCTGGAGCACTTCTGTTGTCTTTTGTACATGTTTTGAGTTTTTATGTGTTTTTACGTGTTTTGGAGTTTTTACGTGTTTTTACGTGTTTTGGAGTTTGTACGTGCTTCAGGGTTCGTACGTGATTTGAAGTTTGTATGTGCTTTGTCTGTAGGGGCCACCGTAAATATACTTTTATTTATTCACTCCACATAAAATGTAATAAATAAATCATATAATACAAAAATCAACTATTCACATTTCAACTTTTAACTATTTAAATTTTCAGCTTTTTCCTTTTACAAATCCAGTGCAGTACACATCTCTGTTGCCAGGTCCCGACATCCTTGGCATACAGGGGAGGCATGTTTAGATAATGAGAACAGCTGTGTGGGTCAGCCTCCTCTGACATCATACTCTGAACCCACCACTTGCCTGCAGCTGAGCCACCAACCACAACCTGTCACAATCACCTTACAGCCAACATATGTGAAAGAGTATCTCTAAACTCACAACACACTGAGCTTTAAAGCAGATGGGCTACAGCAGAGAAGACCACACTGGGTGCAGGTAATGGTGTGGGAGTTATTTTCCTGGCACACTTTGGACTCTTTTGTACCAAATGAATGTCATTTAAACTACTAATACTCCTTAGTGGAGGTGCAGAAACATAACTTTAATAATTATAGTGGCACTCTACAAGCTCATTTAGGACACTGATGTCTCATACCCACACAAGATTTTTATAACATTACAGATAGGCTACACTGGATGGTGGAGACAGCTCCATGTATTTAAAAAAATATTGATGCAATGCTCTTTTGATAGATGTCACTGTAGAGAGAGTTTAGAGGTGCATGGATGGGAAAATGGGTGTGGGAGAGTAGGGACCTCAACCTATCGCTTGATTTCTTATCCACTACTTTAAATCTGTTCAATGATATCTACACACAATTTTGGGTGCCAGACTTTGTCCCCTTTGACAACTCATTTTTAGCAAATCCAGAATAGTCCTTTACCACATTTGCCTTGTGACAAATAAAAGATCAGTGGAAGCAGATTTAGAGGATGTGGATTGGGAAGTGCACTCCCTAACACTCAAGCACCACACAGTCTCCCAACACCCTGCTCATTGTCTCTGTGGTTATTATCCGCTTGCTTCCACAACACTTCGCCCCCTCAACCGTTCTGTCCCGAGGAGACACAATGTTAAGCAGCTTTCTTCACAGCAGCAGTTTATTCAGGACATGTGAATAAACACACTAAGTCACTTTAAAATGTACAGATTAAAAAATGTGTTTATCAGTCTTCAGAATCATAAAGGCATCAGTTGACAAGCTGTCAAATTTTGTATTTACTAAATAATGTTTCACATTAATCCAAAAGTACCCTATGTCTGACTGATATAATGTTATCACTTTAGAATTAGCAAATATTTTCCCATGTCTAAAAAGGGCTTATAATCCACAAAAAGCATTTTGTAGGTTGTTTTACAGAGCAAAATAACTAGTAATGACTCGTGCCGCTCGTGACTAATTAGCAGGGAAGGCAGGATTAAAGGTGTAATACCTCTTAAGAATCATAATTTAAATACACTAGGAAACACTACAGAGATATAGAAGAACACCTAGAACACTTCTTATAGATTAATTAAAAAAATATTTCCCAGACTGATGTTTCACCAGGACATTTAAATGTTTGCTAAGTGTCTATAAACTAAGTTAGTAACTCAGAAGACTAGAATTTGTCTTCTGAGAAAATGTCTTGGAAAACATTCTGGTTTATAGTAAGAACACAGTGTATTAGACAGCAAAAAGTCTAAGAAGCAAAAAGAGAAAGGCTAGAGCAGTAATCATTGTACCTTCTTTTCACAAATAATACATAATTGCCTTTCTAGAATGTAATGTGTTTATATGGTAGGCACACAGCTCCATTTGAAGATGACCTAAATGACTAGTGATTAAGTGTAATTTGCACATATTATTAATAGCAGGAGGTGACAGAGTGATGCTAGTAATCTGCTGGGTTTTGTAGAGCTCAAATTCAATTAGTTCTGTGATCAAATATCCAAAACAAGTATAATGACTTGTTTCAATGTGATGACCATTACATGAAAGATAGCACAATGATCAAACTTTGAAGACTGATTTTTTTGTTCTTCAAATGTGACATTGTCCTTTCTTTAAAAAAAAAAAAAAATCTAAAGCCTTGCATGTATGTAAAATCTAACTCAAAGTGATATATATTTTAAAGCCAAAAAAACACCATTATAGAGTGAATAGTTTAACAATTTCAACAAAGCAAGCAAGAATTATGCAGGAAATTTTGTAAATTTGTGCATGTGGTGTCCCTTTTACGGCAAATGTAATGGGACACACAACTCAACATGTTCGTCTTTTGTCTCATCAGTCAGGTTCACCATGGTTACATGTTTTCACCATTTGTGGATAATACCTCTCTCACTGTGCCAAAAAGTTGATTCTCTTCATCTGCACGCAGCATTTTCAGTGGGAAAAATGTTTCATCCTCTGAGGGAATTATTCAATCTCAACTGACTGCAGGTTTCTTGATCATTAATATGCAAACCTGCAAACCACTGATCAAAACCACTGATCAATGGCCATGAGTACCATTCACAGAGAGTTGGGGAATGTCTGCAATCACAGCATTGTAAGATGGTGAAAGATGTACCCTTAGGCCCCCTCCTTGATTCAGAGATGATCTCTCCCTTTTCATATCCCATGTCCAGGATGTGTACATCCTCAACATTGAAAGAGTTTCCACTGGCCTGTTGGTGTAAATGGAATGCAAAGTCCTGACCTAATGAGTTAGCTTTTCTGTGTTGTGCCATCCGCATCGACACAGGTTGTTTGGTTTCCCCAAAGTATAACTCACGACAATCCTCCTGGTACTTAACAAAACTACACTATATTACTCTGCCCAAGGAACGGGTCCCACAACCTGATTCTTGGGTTGGACTGATTTTTGGCGCTGAGTGTTTTGGGGTTTGAAAACCACAGAGAAGCGGTGTTTAGAAAAAATGTATCTCAACTGCTCCGATACTCCTGACACATAAAGGATCACTAAGGGTTTTTGTTTAGGCAGCGGTTGTCCTTCTCTCCTGGATCAGCTGGAGCTTTCTTTAGGCGCCTTCCCAGCTTTGACAAATCCAGCTAGGATAACCACATTTACTCAGGGCCTTCTTGACATGATGTTCTTCTCTTCCCTGGTCGCTGTGTCTGTGAGGATGGTGTTCGCTCTGTGTTGTCCTGATGACACCCAGTTTGTGCTCCAGTGGTTGATGAGAGTCAAACCTTAAATACAGATCCTTATGCGTTGATTTACGGTACACAGCTTGCCAGCTGAACTACCTCCAGATCAACACTAGTAAAACCAAGGAGCTGGTGGTAGACTTCCGCAGGCACAAGCATTCTCCACTGCAACCACTGAACATCCGAGGTATGGACATTGAGGCTGTGGACAGCTACAGGTACCTTGGTGTTCATCTGAACAACAAACTGGACTGGACTCATAATTCAGAAGCCATCTACAGGAAAGGGCAGAGCAGGCTGTAGCTGCTGCGGGGACTCAGGTTGTTTGGAGTGGAGGGCCCACTCCTGAAGACCTTCTATGACTCTGTGGTGGCCACAGCCATCTTTTACGGTGTGGTCTGCTGGGGCGGCAGCATCTCTGCTGGGGACAGGAAGAGACTGAACAGGCTGATCAGAAGGGCCAGCTCTGTTCTAGGATGCTCTCTGGACCCAGTGGAGGTGGTGAGTGACAGCTGGTGGCTAAGCTGTCATCACTGTTGGACAACATCTCCCACCCCATGCAAGAGACTGTGACAGCACTGAGCAGCTCCTTCAGTGGGAGACTGCGGCACCCACGGTGTGGGACGGAGAGAATTCGCAGGTCTTTCCTCCCCACTGCTCTCAGACTCCACAACAAAGACTTTAACTGATCAAACACACACATCCACTGTATATAGTATTTTATTTAATTTTATTCCATTCTGTACAGTTGTGTACTGTATTTATTCTTATTGTATTCTAATTTTTGCTTCATAACTTTTGCACTGTCCACTTCCTGCTGTGACAAAACAAATTTCCCACGTGTGGGACTAATAAAGGTTATCTTATCTTATCTTATCTTATCTTACAACAGCTAATGAAGAAGCTAAGCTAAGCTAAAGCCAGATAAGCCACAAAATAAATCAGATGAATGATAAGATAATGCCCAAGCACTGGGTTTTTACTCTTTAAATTCCTTCACCTAATCCGTAAACCTATCCAAGGGCATCCTTCTAAGTGCACGTCTCTGCCTTACTCCAGCTACTGTTAGCAATCCAGCTACCAGCTTTTTGTGTACCTGAAGACTCTTTGAAGGTCGAAACGTTGCTTTGTTTTTTTGTTTTTACTGGCACGCCTTCTTTTGTTGATGATAATATTGGATTTTTTTCCTTTCCTGTTTTTTGGAAAGTGTTTTTAATTTTTTTTTAGTAACATAATTTATTTTGGAAAAAATACAAATAAGAAAAAAATACAACTAACGATTTAAGATAGGCTGTGTGATTCCCGCTGGCCTGTAGACTAAGATCGCCCTGTCTATTGTTACAGGGTGGGATCTCCCCCTCCTCTCCAAGTGGGCCAAAGTAAGGATACCTTAAATAATTTTTAAAGTTTCAATAATCACGACCTTAAAATATATGATAATCATGTGCATTATCTTCCTCCTTGAGTAGGAGGTCTACTGGCCCATGAAGTAGATATTGTGCATTTGCTCATACTACATAAAGAGTGTATGTGTGAAACAATCACGGGGCATTATAACATGTGTATGATAGTAAATGGCCTGTATTTATATAGCGCTTTACTAGTCCCTAAGGACCCCAAAGCACTTTACACATTCAGTCATCCACCCATTCACACACTGGTGATGGAAAGCTACATTGTAGCCACAGCCACCCTGGGGCGCACTGACAGAGGCGAGGCTGCCGGACACTGGCGCCACCGGGCCCTCTGACCACCACCAGTAGGCAACGGGTGAAGTGTCTTGCCCAAGGACACAATGACCGAGACTGTCCAAGCTGGGGCTCGAACCGGCAGCCTTCCGATTACAAGGCGAACGCCCAACTCTTGAGCCACGATTGCCCCAGCTACTGTTAGCAATCCAGCTACCAGCTTTGATGATGTATTTTTGTGTATATACATCTTGCACTTGAGATGGTCCTTCTTTAGATATTATAGCTTAGTGTGTATTTGATCATGCTGCAATTTGTATGTGGAAAATCTGTGCTTTTGAATGTGAACACACCATGTGATGTAACGTATGACTCGTGGTATACACTGGGGTCTCAGGTGGGTCCTCAGACACCTATTGGGAAAGGCCTGCTAATGGTGTGACTTCCACAAAGCGTTTATCTGGTGCCTTACTTCTGTCCATTAATGTAGCAGCTATCTGCACTACCTGTGGTGCACACGACACATAAAGGCATTACTGTGGCTTCACAAAACTGTTCATACAGTGAATGAAGAATAATCACATTGTCTACAGTAGGCCAGTTTCCTCACAGTAACCACCAACAGCAGCTCCCCATGGCTCTGTATCTGCATCCACAGCCACGCACTGACGGCATAAAAAGGTTTAATTAGCAAACGTAACACAGGTGTGCCAATCGCCTCACCTGTCTGCTTCCTTAATCACTGTCTCACTGCTCCACCTGAACCTGAAGCCACGCCCACACTGAAATGTAAACTGTCTTGTTTAAATGTCTTTGTAGGTAACAGAAACTATTTTTCTGGCACAGCACAAATAATCTGTGGCATCTTCGTGTGACCCGATGGTTTTGTGAATGCCTGAGGCAGTGCCGGCATTTTAATGTCAATAGTTTTGTGTAATTTTGTTGTTAGCTAGAATTTGCAAAACAAGTTTATCTTTTTTAAAATTTGGATTTCAAGTTATTAAAATGATTTGTTAAAATGTTTATAAGTTTTACAGCAAAACTTTACTTACTAAGATTTTATATTTTTTGAGTGACTTTAGGTCCTAAAAAAGTATGTCAAAATGTAAAACAAATAAGTAAAATCAGACACAGGTGAAATAAAACACCAAACAGGACAAACCAACTTTAAAGGTGAAATATAAAAGCGCTCGAGGCTCATGAAAACGAATCAGCTTCAAACTTTTGAAAATTAATTTTTTTCTTTTTATTCCAAAAAGTGAAAACAAAATATTTTACTGAAAAACAAAAACAGTAGATCAGTGTCTGGATGACATAACTCATGATGTCACTAATGACATCACTCAGACAGCCACAGTTTGAAGGTCCGATCGTAGGAACAGGTGGCGATGAGTTTCCCATCAGGTGACACGTCGACGCCCATCACCTGAAAACACAAACAGGTCAGAGATCGCCAGCAATTAGGAGCGCCCGAATGGACCAATCAGAGCACAGCGCTCATACCTTCCCCTCATGCCCAGCAAGTGTCTTCAGCGGCATCCAACCTGGATGACTCCAGACCTTCGCTGTGTTGTCGTATGCACCCGTCAACAGGAAGTGCCCGTCTGTAGCTGCAAACACAGGAAGTACGGTCACATTAACAGGAAGCAAGGTCAGTAATATTTAGTTTTGTTGAACAATAACGTTTTTTACGTTGAAAGCGGACGGCAGACAGCAGGTTCTGGTGGGCGGGGACTGTGTAAAGGCACTTCCTGTTTCTCAGCTCCCAGACCTTACAGGTGTTGTCTCCACTTCCTGTTGCCAGGTGATACCTGAGTGGAGAAACATTATTGAAGCTGTTAATTCTGATCAAACTGTGAAATTTATCATTTTAACATGTTTACAACAAAAACAATCTCGTCACTTCCTGCAGAATCCCGATTATTGATTCGGCTGTGTGTTTTGTGTGATGCTTTGTAATTGGCTGACCCGTTGGGGGAAAAGTGCAGGCTGTAGATCTCCTTCAGGTGACCCTCAAGGAACACCACGCAGCGTCCCGTCCGGAGGTCCCACACCCTGCCAAACGCATCCAGGCCACTGATTGGACCACAGACAGAGAGAGCTGATTTGTTAGTTACAGAGACGTGCTGAGACGTGCTAGAGCAGGGGTGTCAAACTCAAATACACAGTGGGCCAAAATTCAAAACTGGAACAAAGTCGCAGGCTAACGTTAATATTTATTGAAATATATTTATTGCTCCAGATATAAGAATGAATCTTTTCTTATGGACTCAAACACGTTTTGCTGAAAAACTGAATATGGAACAAGCAAAGCTTAATACTAAACAATATATATATTAGCTGTATAATACCAGTAGGCCAGCTCTGATAGTAATTTGGTATGGCTTCGTGGGCCAAATGTAAGTAGGCTGCGGGCCAGAGTTTGACACCTATGTGCTAGAGGATGTTGTAGCGTTTGTTTACCCTGTAGCAGCCAGAGAACCGTCAGGGTGAAAGGTCAGGTCGTGGACACCTTTGCTGTGACCTTCCTGATGGAGGATTTCCTCCTGAACCTCCAGATCCCAGAGACGCCACGAGTAATCGTAGCTGCACTCCACACGGACAGGAAGTACGTCACACACAGAAAAAAATATTTCTGTGTTAAACTCAGAGTAAAACTTTTGAAGTAAAATGGAAATTTTTTTTAAGGAGAGAAAGTAGGTGGTGCTTAGTGTTTGAGCATGCTCTGTCTCTACACGTTACACAGGTATTTTGACTCATTACAGTAAGAATGAATATTCAGAGTAATTTCTACTTTACCAGGTTGTACCCAGGAACCGTCCTGACGGATGCCACGACACCCGAGAAACTCGCTCGCTGTGGCCTTCAATGTCTGCCACTGGCTCATCACTACAGCAACCAGAGACACAAAGCCATTAATTACTGATAGGATATGAATCAGACCCCACCCCCAGTTACCTGCCCCTTGCCCTCACCTTTCCAGGTTCCACAGCTTCACTGTGCCGTCAGCAGCACACGAGGCCAAGCTGACATCTGATTGGTTAAGAGAAACTCCGGCTTGGGGGCGGAAGACGACGGCACCCACATTGGTGTTGTGACCTTCAGCCAATCAAAGAGCAGGACAGAAAAGGGCGGAGCCTCAGACAAATGATTCACAAGTGATCAAAGTATTGATCAGTTATCATTTAAACCCTCTGGGGTCCAGCATTTTTGACTACTTTCTGATTTCACATTTAAAAACTGTTTACCTTCTCTTGTTTGGTATCATTCTTTTCAGCACAACCTCACATGTTTAACAGTTATTTTTTCATTTGACATACTGTATTAACACAAATCAACACAACGCCTCATGGTTTTGACATGCAAAACAAAACAATCGACTACACTACACAAGATACACACAACTATTTTATTGATCAATTACAAGCCCCCTTGTAATCATCATATAATGTTTGACATTTCTGTGGCAATAAATCTGAAACCTCTAATTTATCTCACTAACAACTAATCAACAAGCAATTCCAATGTAACCAACAACAAAAACAAACATTAAGCACTGCCCACCTCTGAGTGTCCGAATCAGGTTGCAGTCAGGGACGGACCACAGCTTACACAGACCGCTCCTGGAGGTGTTAGCACGTTAGCATTAGCTTCAATACAGCAGTTAAATAAGCTAACATTTACTCATGCTAATGCTAACTGTTTGCATTTTATGCTAGTAGTGGGCGGTGCTTGTTACCAGGAGGCCGTAGCCAGCATTTTGGAGTCAGGGCTGAAGTGGCAGAAGCTAATTGGTCGATCGTCCCCAATCTGACTGCAGAAGTTGTTCAGATTCTGAAGAAGCGGAAGAGGGGGTGGTTAGTGCTGCTCATGCTCACTGAGAACGAGGACATTCGCTGTGACACTCAGAGTGTTGTTTTTGGTGTGCTGCTATCTGCAGTTAATAAAATTGACTCACCCTCAGGCTCTTGTGCAGCTCTTGTTGTCGGATTGTTTTGGTTGCCTCGGTAACTTCCTTCTGAGTGCGTGCAGCCTCCAGGCGCCTCATTGCTCTGATGGACCAATCACAGAGATAAGGAGCTATAGCCAATGAGAATCAACCAACTGACATGATATTTTTATCATTTCTTCTTGACAGATCCTGGCGGCTCATTTACCAAGTCTCAAATACTTTAAGATGGCAGTGTGCGATTGATTGTATGTATGGAAAGTCTAAGGAGTCAAACGCGTTTCTGTACAAGTCCACAATAATACGTATGAATTCCCGCAACAGGGATATTATTGCCATAGCAACACTGTGTTTAAAACTAGGGGTGCCCAGCTATGTCTGACAGCCAGAGCCGTGTGCCCTCCTCCGAGGATGAGTTAGTAAATAGGAAGTTGTCTTGAATCATGCTCAATTATCCAGGTAAGTAAATCCCCCAAAAATTATTCTGTTCATCTGGACGTAGTGTTTGCAGTGGGAGAAACGTTTAGTCACTCATCCAATGATTTCTTCAGTTCAGCTGAGTGCAGGTTTCCCCAACCATATAAGCAGTACATTTGCACAATGACTGAAACTAGCCCACTGAATGAACAGCGGGCTGTGAGGTCAGTTTATTGATCATGAATATGCGAATTGTCATGACCATTGATCAAAGGCCAAGAGTACCGTTCACAGAGAGTTGGGGAATGGCTGCAATCACAGCATTGTAAAATGGTCTAGCACAGCATGAAAAGTCTAACACAAGGCAGTAAAGGAAGTCTGACTAACTTGTTGCGTGTCAGAGACCACAGTAAATTATGGAACATCTTTGCAAAAGGGCTGAACTTTGCTGTGACACCAAGACGAAATCCCACAAGTGGAACTGATCACAGCCACAGAAACAGCCATTCAAAACTACAACATTGCAACTGCGGACGAACGTTTCCATCCCATATCAGCATGGAGGAGAGGAAAGCAGTCACATCACTTAGTAATGACAACAACATTATCATCCTTCCAGCAGACAAGGGTGGGTCCACAGTTTTGCTAAACCATAAAGACTATGATGAGAACATTTTGTCACTACTCAGTGACAAAAATAGGAGGGTGAGAGATTGTCTGAAGCTGTTAGACCAAGACAATGCTATTGAGCGGACCTCATACCACAGGCTATACCCAGGGGAATCTACACCAAGTCTGTATCGTTTACCTAAGATACATAAACAGAGTGTACCTTTAAGATCAATTGTCTGTATGATCAACTCGGTCACCTATAACATCTCAAAGTTTCTGGCTTCGATCCTCAACCTGTTGGTAAGCAGCTCTGAACACCACATCCAGAACTGGATGTGTCTTAATTCCACCTATTTCACATACAAGGGTCAGTATTACAGGCAGAAACATGGGTGTGCCATGGTTTCCCCAGTTTCACCCATTGTGGACAACTTGTACATGGAAGAAGTGGAAAAGAGGCCTCTGTTATCCTATCCTGGAACACCACCAAGTCATTGGTTCAGGTACTCTGTGGACTAATACATCAAATTCACCAGGGAGGATATAAAAAGTGGCAGGTTAGCCTTCTTAGACTGTGAGTTTTCCATCAGTAATGAGGGACATTTAAGAGCTGATGTGTATTGTAAACCAACGCATAAGGATCTGTATTTAAGGTTTGACTCTCATCATCCACTGGAGCACAAACTGGGTGTCATCAGGACAACACAGAGCGAACACCATCCCCACAGATACAGCGGCCAGGGAAGAGAAGAACATCATGTCAAGAAGGCCCTGAGTAAATGTGGTTATCCCAGCTGGACATTTGTCAAAGCTGGGAAGGCGCCTAAAGAAAGCTTCAGCCGATCAAGAAGAGGAAAACAACAACTGCTGTCTAAGTAAAAACCCTTAGTGATCCCGTACTTGTCAGGAGTATCAGAACAGTTGAGATGCATTTTCTCAAAAGACTGCATCTCTCTGGCTTTTAAACCCCAAAACACCCCCCGACACAAACAGAGTAATATAGTGTACGCTTGTTAAGTGCCAGGAGGATTGCCAGGATTTATACTTGGGGGAAACCAAACAACCTCGGGCAAAGCAGATGGCACAACACAGGAGACCCAACTCATCAGGCCAGGGCTCTGCAGTCTATTCACACCTACAGGCCAGTGGACACTCCTCAATGATAAGGATGTACACATCCTGGACTGGTTTGGGTGGGGAGTCGAGGAGGCCATTTATGTGAAAAGGGAAATCCATCTCTAAATCGAGGAGGGGGCCTAAGGGTACATCTTTCAGCTTCTTACAATGCTGTGATTGCAGCCATTCTGTAACTCTCTGTGAATGGTACTCATGGCCATTGATGAATGATCACTGATCATGACAATTTGCATTTTTATGGTCAAGAAACTGACCTCACATTGTTTGTCAGTGGTTGTAGTTTCTGTCATTGTGCAAAGTTACTGTTTATAAGGTTGGGGAAACCTGCAGTGAGCTGAGACTGAAGAAGGTGAAAACAGCCAAAATCACATTATCGAGTATGATCAGGCTACGATGGAGGAGATATCAGCAATGATTCCACTGAACGTCGCTGGAAAACTGGTCATCTGCATGTCATGTGACAGAGCCAGTTGTCACTGATGTGGTCACAGTAGCTATTAAAAAGTTTGTAGCGTCTTTACTGTCCAGTAAAAGGTGCCTATTGTGATTTGGCGCTATATAAAGAAAACTGCCCCTTTGAGGGCAGAGCCAGGACAAGCTGGACAGATTACATCTCTCAGCTGGTCTGGAAACACCTCGATGTTCCCCCAGATACGATAGTGGCCGCGGAGAAGGTCTGGGCTTCGGTCCCCTGTCCCGTGACTGGATCCCGGATAAGCAGAAGAAAATGGATGGAACGAACTGAATCGACCTGCACACGACATCCTGACAGGAAATTTCTCTGACTCCGAGCGTATTCAGCAATTATTTGACAGTTTTACTTCAGATTTACAGGGGAAACCCAAGCTCGGTTACTCTGCTGCTTAGATTTATTCTTTTACCCGTGCATGTGGAAAGACTAAATATAATATTACCGATTGGTTATTGGTTGTCATGGTGATATGGCTGTTCATGAAACATAAAACACAGCATTCAGTGGTGAAGGTTAAGGTTGATGTTTACGTCTTCACCAGGCGGGTTTGAGACGGAGGGATTTTTAGCTCTTTTGTCCTTCTGTGATATAAGGACTCAGTGTGGTGCCCTGCCTAGTTACTGAGAGAGGAGTCTGGTAGAAGCGGTGCACTCAGTGGTTGTCTTTGCTCCTCCTCTCACGCTTTGATGATGACTCACCGGGGAAGAGAATATCTGGCCAACCAGAGCCGAGCATCCTTTAGGGAAGCGGAGCCTTCGTGGTACCATGTCTGCTGGCACTGTGATTGGTCAGAGAGAAAATGTTTAGATCATGCAACCAGGTGTTCTGAAGCCCCACCCACACTCCAGGTCAGCTGACCTCATCCTGCGACCTCTTCGCTCGCTCTTCGTCCTTCCTGGATTTCTTCAGAGCGTCCGGACCGACCACGGACAGCACACTGCGCAGCCTGAAGACACACACACACTTTTACTTCCTGTCTGCTTCCTCCCTGTCACACTGACCAAGTTTGACAGGTTTTTTAATTAAATTATTGGCCCAAAATATTCCTAAGATGACTGCTGAGAGTGTTCTACAGAAGATTACAGAAGTTATTTTGTTCCACCTTTCACGGCGGTCAGCTGGTCCCTCTCCAAATAACGTGATTGGCTCCCCCAGTGCACGGAGGCCGGCTTTCACCTCAGCATCATCAGTGGACACAGTGATCTGTCGGGCTCGTCGCCGTCGCTCAAACTCAGCAAGCGCTTCCTGCTGCCGCTCACTGACCCGCTCCTCAATCTCCAGAGTCTCCCCTGCAGGGCATCAAGGAAAAACAGAGTCAACCAAATTCCTGCTATCAATTAATCACAGATCTGATTGAGCAGATATTATTGATCACATGATTGATCAGAGCCTTGACTGTCGGCACTGTGATCAGCAGAGGGTGGAGGTTCTTCTCATTTCTAATAATTTTTAAGAGACATTTTATCAGAGAAACTGAACAAACTGCTAACCTGATGAGATGTTGATGTTTCCCGCCTCAATTCCCGCCCTGACTGCATCACTTCCTGTTGCTGAGTTGCTCGCCACATTGGCACTCAGACGCTCCCGCTCTTTCTCCTCCAGGCTTCCATAGAAAACTCTGCTCTTCTTCACGGCCGGAGCCACATCCTCCTCATCGGACATATTGACTTCTTTTTTCTGGAGAAACAACAAAAACACATGAGGAAGATAAAGGTGACATTTTTAATGACAAAAAGAAAAACTTCTCAGAAGAAAAACCTTATTGATCCATTGAGCAGCAGCAGAGTGGCTGAAACGCAAACAATCACCCTGATCAGTAATAAGTGATCAATCAGCAATGTCAATCAGACACAGCAGCAGATTCATACTATACTTGAACACCTTTATTTTTAACTTCCTGTTTGAGCTGCTGCAACTTCCTGCTCAGCTTCACTCGCTGCTGTCGGTCAGACAGAATGACATGCTCACAATGATCAGCATCTGTTACAATGATGAAATGACCTTAACGCACCTGCTGACATGTTAATCTCACCGCAGAGCTCCACCTCACTGGCCTACAGGTGTGGGTCACAGACAGGTGCTGCACCTGAGGCATGGATTTCCTCTCATCCAGGTAACTTCAGGTTATGCTGGGTTTCTGCACTATTAAGGTCAGAGACTTCCTCCTCGTGTAAATCACTGTGGTAACTGATGGGATTTACCCCAGGTTAGAGATCAACAGGTATGAAATCACGCCTACTGACCAATCACCATTCCTGGATGATCCCTCAGAGCTCTGCAGGGAGAGTTGCAGGGTGCGTTTCCCTGGTCGTCAGTAGTAAATACTCAGTTTTATTCCTGTCTAAGCATCAATATCTGAGCACAAAGCCCCTTTTCCATTAGTACGACTGGTTTTCCATAACAATCAAGTATCACCTGATCTGTGTGATCGTTGTTATAGCAACGCTGCTCAGTTTCCTGTGAAGTAATTAATATCCAACACGAATGCTACAACAAAGGTGGACGTGGAGGCGACGATATACCTGCTGCTCGGTCTGTGGCTTTTCGTTAGACTCAGGGAACAGGACATTATTTTTTGTAGCCATTTCCTTTCGTTGCCTGGTTTCAAAAATGACATTTTAGATTTTCGTGAACAAGACGCTCTCATGACTCATTGAGTGACGCCACTGACCAGCCAATCAGTGGCATGCAGTCTGACGATGTCACATTTAAGTACCTGCTTAGAACCCCAGCCCGGCAGGTATTAAAAAAAAGTACCTGGTACCAGGTACTATGACCTGATGGAAAACCCTGGAAACTGTGGTGAGTACTAATGGAAAAGGGTCTTAAAACACCTGTGCTGTACCTGATGACCTCAGGTTGAGTCAGTTTTTAGATTTAATTTAGTCTTCTTAAACAGCAACGCGTCTGCAACTGAGAGAAAACCACTGCATTAATGTTTCTGGAGTAAGTTATGTTAAGAGTCCATTTTTAAGGTTCCTCACTGAGAGACCTGACCCACAAGGATCTGCTTGGTGGCCACACTCAGACCTGTTCCAAACACTAAGGAAAGGAGCTTCAACGCTTCCTTTGCTGAACAGACGAGACACTGGAGCATTCTTTATGAAAATGGAGGAGTCCCATAATTCATAGCGACAGACTTATCTGACCATGAAAACAATGATATAATAACCAAAGTGGAGCAGAGCATGAAAATTTTCATCATAACTTTTCCATTTCATCCATAAGGTGTATATATATATTCATAGTTTTTAACAGAAGCTGTTAAACTCACAGCTGAACTCTGAGCATCACACTGCTGGAAAACTACTTCCTGTTGAGTTGTTACTGCATTAAGAACAAATTTACATAAACTCTCTAAACATTAAGAACTCTATGAGCTGTTCAGTAAATTTAAGCTTGTGAATATTCATCCAGTTGTAATACACTGTGTACCACCGTTGCGCTTCGTTTCAACGTTTAAGGCGTCTTCAGTAAATCCAGCAGACTTTTGACCTCCATCAGTACATCTGAGTCTTTGTTCTGCTTTAAAACTCCACCCTGGTTTTTCACAGGCTTTGGCACAACAACGGCCTTCGCAGAATCAGGCTGAGAACATGCTGTGCTGAATTCAAATTGGTGATTACTTTGAAGACCGCGGACATATTTACAGGCGCCGCTCTAGGTGACCTTTGACTCCGTCCCCGTGTTAGGGTCAATGATAACGAAAACAGAACTTCGTAGTTCAGACCTCTAAGCGTCCTCCTGCAGCTCTGCACCGATCAGTAATCGGTAACTCCTCACCATTTCTCACCTGTGTGTTTCAGGTAAAGCTTCGCGCTCACCGGAGTCAGTGGACAGCGCGAACCCAGAGCCTCTTCAAGGGCTGAGTGTCTGTAACGTGCCGGAGCACGCGCTAACGGATGAGGGGGTAGAGCAGAGTATGGCTGATTTACGCTTTGACGTCTCTCTCACCTGTGCAGTTGAACACAGCGGCTCAGAATGCCGTTAAACCGTTCAATGAGAGAAACTTACCGGAGGAGACGAAGGACGCACCGACGCGGAGCACCGTGACCCGGAAGTTCTTCCCTAAAGTGCCACCGGGTCAGAGGTTGCACACTTCCGGTGGACGCAGCAGCTGCAGAAAATAAACAGAGAGAGAAACTGCGGGAAAGAGCATTACAACTCCTCTATCAGGTACCTGCACACCTGTTCACACTGAGGGTATCCGCAAGGACTGTCCGTTACCGGTCACTGTAACGTCACTGCGACTTTACTTTAGCGCAGCTTAGCTTAATTTAGTTTAGCTTAGCTTAGCTTCTGTGAAACCCATCTGCGTGCGCACAGTGCGCATGAGTGGCGACTTAAGGAGCGGCAAGGTTAGGGGTCAGAGGTGAGACTGTTATAGATATTTCAGCAGCCAGTCAGATGAGACCATTAAATGTGTCTGTATAACCTCCAGAACATCCTTTAGAAAAGCAAGCGAGCTAATCATGCTGCTGGTTCCTGTCTAAGCGGTAGGTGTAGTTTATTTAGTTTCTATTGCTTTAGAAGCAGCTGGACGCCCTGAGCTCCGCCCAGAGGCCCTTACCCCGGGAATCTCTCGGTTACCCTGACGTCAGTAATCAGGAGACTTCGGGAGTCGGTGTTGCCGTGGTGATAAGTTACCTGGACTCCTGCTGTGGCTTGATATCAATACGTTCACCATCAGGATCAAACACAGAGATCAAACAGTGTGATCAGTGATTCTGATCACAAATATCAGTAAAAAAATTTTTAGATCTGGTCGATCCTAATTATTGATCTGATGGAAACGATAACTGAAGCTGATTGCTGTTATTGATCAGATTTCAGAATTAATTCAAGCTCCTGTGTCTGAGCTAATGATCTATTGATTCGTGTTGTTGAAAGGTAGAAAAGCCAAATGGCTGCTCTCTGGGACTCTAAGTTTAACCTTCATCACTTGACTTTTTTCCTTCCTCTGAAAACTTTTGAAGTCATCCTGCTCGATGTAGGCATCATCATGACAACAGGAGTTGTAGTTTTATTTTTAAATTACAGCCAGATGTTACAGCCTCATGATATTCACAGTAAAAACACAACAGCTTGTTTCTTTTTGTGCCACCATCAACCTCAAAGCCCGTAAGGATAAGCTAAGATAACCCTTTATTAGTCCCACACGTTGGAATTTTTTTGGTCACGAAAGCGTCTGGAAATAGGAAGGGTTCTGATTGGCTACACTGACTTCAATAGAACCGTGAGATGTTTTATTTTGAAAATGTCCAGGAAATGTGTGCAGTAAATCATATTCAGCAGGTTTATAGAACATTAAACTTGGAGGTGAATCATTTTCACCATTTTCACCATTCAGTAAGCATGTCAAAAAGCAAATCTGATCACTCAATCCATGTATTGATCGTCTGCTTTCAGCCTGGACTCTCAAAGTGAAAATGTTGAGGAGGAAACCGACTCGTCTGGAGCTTAAGATCGACGACACTGAGGAGTTCGAGAGCGTCAAGAAGGAGCTTGAGGTCTACTCACTTTTGTACCAATCAATCAATTAATCAATAATAGTAAATGAGAATGAATAACAATCAGTAACATCTGACACTTTAAAGGAAGTAAACTTCAAACAGAACATTATCAGGTTTTCTTTTTCTTTAGGCCAGAAAACGTCAGCGAGAGGAGGCAGAGTCGGGAGGTGGAGTGGGTGGGGGATCTGTAATTGGTGTTGATGTAATTGGGGGTGGAGCCTCTGCCTCAGCATCGTCCTCCACAGCCGCATCAAGGGCAGAGCTTATCAATGAGCGAATCGGCTACAAGCCCCACCCTAAACCGGCGACCCTGCCGACCTTATTTGGAAGTTTACAGTTTTAATGATGAATAAAGTTTGAGCAGAAAAATCTTTGGAGTTTGGAGTATCGTTTTATTTTAAATGAGCAAACATAAAGAATCTCAGAGTGAATCAGAACCCCCCCCAGCATCATGTGACCTGGTCAGTCAGATGGTCTCCAGTAAGAGGACCAGAGATGGAGTTCCTCGGCTTTCCTGCTTCAGTCAGGCTGAACTTTATTGACACAACAGCGTCTGACAGCTGTTGCACATTCATACCAAGCTTTTCTTCACACACACACAACTGTGTTGTATTCAGTCTGCATTCTTCATATTTTATTTTACCATTTTATATTTAAAATGTCTACTTTTTATCCATGACTGTGATTGTCCAGAGACTGCCTGTTGTGTGTTAATTCCAGTTGATAAAACTATTATTTTACCGCTCTGTGCACTAAATCACCTAATTAACTGAAGAATCTGCTGCATTTAGCTCATCTTCTTAAGAAGCGCTGCATTCTGTTTTTTGTCCTTTAGACATTTTTATCACCATTTGATAAGATTTCCACGTGACCAATACAGGTGCTGTGTTGTTGTACGGCAGTGAGATGCCAAACTATGTTTATGGGAAGAAAACATTTAGACTCATGTGTATTCATGGTGACAGGAGGCCATCTCTGGTGCTGTTTGACAGTTTACATTTTTGGCTCAATTATGATCTAGTGTACAATCCACTAAACATAATTTTTTTTCAAGTCTGTAAAAATTTTGATACCAAAATGCTAAATAAGGTCCCGTTTCCACTTTTAACTCAGACGAGAACTGAGCAGTTGCTTTTTTCAAATGTATTAACATTATTTTATTTGCACATAAATGTGTCTTCTCCACTCACATTGTTCACTTATACTTCCTCAAATTCTGCATTATCTTTTTCTTATAATCAACTTAATTTAAATAAATACACTTCTCTCATTCAGTTAGCGCTTTATCCTAGTTATGTAAACAAGAACCATTCATCATGATTTGATGTCCAGAACGAACCTTCTTCAGACCCTCTCCACCTTCTTCATCCAGGTTACCTGCAATGTCTTTAAAATCCAGCAGATGTTGTTCTTGAGCAACACATCACCACAGTTATGACTATCGGGCATCACTTAGGGCTCAGTTCGTTATAGCCAATTTACTCCTTAACTCACCTGCTTAAAGTCTGCATAGAGGCATGGCCTCTTTGGCTGATAGGTGAAAAGCAACTCAGTGGTGTAGCTGTAAATGCTGAACTACACCTCTGGACTGCATTTGTGCTGTTCCAGCATTTTGAATGGGCATCAAACACTGGCTTATTTTCATACAGTTTATTTTCATAATAAAGGTACAACAATAATATTTTAAAAAGACGATTAGTGTCGGAACTCAGAAAAACTTGTATTTACAGTAACAGTCAGTAGGTGGAGCTCTCAGCTCTGATGTCCAAGAAGTGATGCTTACCAAACACTACTCACAGTTCTTTTAGTCTGAACACATAGCAACCCGAAAATATACAAAGTGCTGGTGATAAAAATCCAAACTGTTTGGTCAAAGAAACTTTCTGGGAAAAAAAAAAAAAAGAAAAAGCTTGTGGACGTGGTCTGTGTGATGAAACTGTGCATCATGTGCTATTAACCAATCAGCAGTGATGTGCAGAGAAACCCCGCCCCCTAAAAAAGGATGTAAACATTTTTATTTTTTTAGTGTTTTTAGTTTTTGTTGGAACACATTTTTGTTTTGTTTAAGTTAGTGTCTTCAATTAAGTTTAAACTGATATCAATGACATGTGGGCTCAGTTACCGCACGCGGTTTCGGTCTTTTAGATCTTTCAGATTTTCCCAACTAAAAGCTTCTTCAGATTAATGGCAGAAATAAAAAAAATAAATTAAATAAAACAGTTTTAGTGTTCAGAGCTGATGGTCAAAGGGAAGGATGTGTGGCCGTTATAACAGAAGGAGGCTTCACATCGTTTCAACTAAAAAATAGAAATATTTGAGTTTAAAAAAAAAAAAAAAAAAAAAAAAGCTTGCACAAACATTTTAGCAGCTTCTGTTTGTTTGTAGTGTTGTTATTGATTCAGTGTTTGTTTACTCTGTTTATCATTTAGTGTAGATCGATCGATCAATTACTCATTCAGTTTCTTGACTCGAGGCTGGCGTCCTTCCTGTAATGCAGTGTTTCGTGTTCTGATCTCGGAGTCTGCGATTGGCGATCTTACACTTTAAGGGAGTGTCCTCAGACTGGCCTCATCAATCTCATCACTTCTTCTTAATAGCGGCAAGGTCCCGCTGCAGCTCGGAGAACTTGGGCCGGTCCTCGGGGCTGTACTGCCAGCAGCGCTGCATCACTTTGTACACATCGTCAGGGCAACGTTGAGGGCAAGCCATCCTGTAACCTAGCAACCAGGAACACATGGTCACCACTTGATGATATCACTGATTTTGTGATGCAGCTGATTGATTATCTGAGTGTTTACCTTTCTCCACCTGTTCTCGAGCCTGCTGATTGGTCATCCCCGGGTAAGGACATACACCCAGACTGAAGGTTTCCCACAGGAGGATACCGTAACTCCACACATCGCTCTCTGAGCTGTAACGACCTGCAGCGCCCAATCACAGCGCAGCACAGTCAGCAGCCACTCTCTGCTCTGTTTTTATTAACTTCTGTCACAGACTCAACAGCTTCTTTAAAAATCAACAGGCATCTCAGGTACAGGTGTGTGTGTGTTACCATAGTTGAGCGCCTCAGGTGCAGTCCATTTTATGGGGATCTGTTTGAGTCCAGAAGAAGAATAAATGCCGTCATCCTCCTGACGACTCATCCCAAAGTCACTGATCTTCAGCACGCTGTTATCCCCGACAAGACAGTTCCTCGCTGCCAGGTCCCTGAGATGCACACAGACACACACACACACAGACACACACACGCGCATACACGATGGTTAAACTCAGAAAATACTTAAACTTTGAACTCACTCCGAGTTTGATGGCAAGAACAAGTCTCTGCAAAGTTTTGACGGGTTTTATAACCCCGCCGTAACCGTGGTTACCTATGGATGCAGTTTTTGCTCTCCAGGTACGCCATCCCGGCCGCAGCATCAACTGCAAAGCGAAGCAGCTGTTTGGTCTTCAGCTCATCCTTCTTCTTTCTCAGGAATGACAGAAAGTCTCCACCTGGACTCATAAGACACACCTGTTAGAAACTGACCAATAACAATACAAGTTCACTCAATTTAAGCTTCACCCACCAGGAACGAGCTCCATGACAATGTAGATCGGCTGTCGCTGGGTACAAACCCCAATCAGCTTCACAATGTTCGGGTGGTCATACTGCTTCAGGATTCTGCAGCCAATCAGAGAGGAGCAGAGTGAGCGTTCAGCCAATCAGAGAGCAGAGTAAGTGTTAAGCCAACCAGAGAGGCCATTTTTTATATTTCTCACTCTGTTTAATTAATTTCTGAATGTGATCATCACCTCTTTCTTTGGTTAGAGGTAACTATCCCATGCTTCTCTTTCTGGTACAAACTCCTGGAGGAGGCGGGACTCTGGGCAGGTGTGGGATACTCACAGTGCCTCTGGTTCAGAGTTTTCCTCAGGCGGGTTGTCTGTGTAAGACTCGGGGTCACTGACTAAGGTCAGGTAACAGGTCAAAGTGCCCGATCCTCTCAGAGTCTTTGGGTGAAATCCAGAGAAACCTGTAGGTGTCACGGGGTCATCAGCCTGCTCTAAAAAAAAAGTGTTGGAGGTATGGAAGGTCATAAGCACCTCAATCCACCTCACTCCCGAAAGGTCAGAGGTCACTGATTGCATTGTATCATCTGATCTAAGGCCACGTGTAATACGCTTGGCTGAAGATGAGCTGAGCGCTGAGGAGGATTAGAAGGCGGTGAAGCCTCAGCAGAGTCCTGGCAAACTTAAACAGAGAGTGAGGGGTGAATGCTAGGGGGAGCTCCTTTTTGATCCATGTCTTTAATGTCATGTAGAGTTCTGAGACAGAACCAGTGGAGCGGCAGAACTGCATGACAGATCCTTTCTTTAACACAAGGACCAAAGCTGTGATCAGGTATCACCCTGCTCAGCCTCCCTTATGGAGAAGAGGTGCGATGTAGTTTTGGCCTTTCTCTGACTGTCCCATCTACAGTTTGAGACAACCCTAATGACCATCACTTCTTGGACATCAGAGCTGAGAGCTCCACCTACTGACTGTTACTGTAAATACCAAATCCAGGAGGATCTGACTGGAGGAGCGCAAGTCGACCTTGGTGTGATGAGCCTTTTTCCGGGTTTTTAAACTCACATCTTTCTGTTCCTGAGGCTGATAGATGGGTTGAACTTTCTGAACTTGCTTTATAATTTTCTCTTCTTCTCTTCTGGCACCGTGGATAATGATTCAGGGTTCAGGTTTGGCTTCCAAAGTCAATTTCAATTTCAATTTTATTTCTATAGCACATTTAAAAGTCACAGGTACAACAAAGTGCTTCACAGACGAGCCATATTTGCAGATTTACAACAAAAGAGGACAGTCAACAACAAAAAATACAGTTATAGGATGGTAATATTACAACAAGCACGAACCGGGAGGAAATTATACTAAGTGGTTTGAAAGGCGAGCTTAAACAAATGGGTTTTTAACCGTGATTTGAAAGATTGAGTAGTTTCCGACGCACGGACATCAACCGGCAAGCTGTTCCAAAGTTTTGGTGCAGCAAAAGCAAAGGCACGATCCCCTTTCGTCTTTAGTCAAGACATTGGTTGCATTAGGAGCCCCTGATTAGAGGATCTGAGTGCCCTTGTGGGGATATATAAATTAAGAAGGTCAATCAGATAGCTAGGTGCCAGGTTATTTAAAATTTTAAAAGTGTATAGAAGGATTTTAAAAACAATACGGTATTTGACAGGAAGCCAATGAAGGTTAGCTAGAATAGGAGTGATATGATCCTGTCTTCTAGTGCCGCTTAAAAGGCGTGCAGCGGCATTCTGGACTAATTGTAGGCGTTGGATGAGGGACAGTTGCAGGCCTAGGTAAAGAGAATTACAATAGTCCAGCCTAGAGGTTATAAAAGCATGAATGAGCCTTTCAAGGTCCTTGTGTTGTAGGTAAGGCATTGCCTTCGAAATTTGGCGTAGTTGGAAGAAGCTGGTTTTACTACTGCAGCCACTTGCTTATCCAATTTGAGGGAACTGTCCATCACTACTCCAAGATTTCTTACAGTAGACGATAGATGACTGGCATAAGAACCTAAGGTCCCCGATAGCTGTTTCAACGGCATGTGGCTACCAAAGACGATCATTTCTGTTTTATTTTTGTTGAGGGTGAGCAAATTATGCAGTAGCCAGTCTTTGACGTCACACAGGCAGTTAAGCAACGGCAATAGCGGGGATTGGAGATCCAGGTCTAGAGGGAAGTAGATTTGGATATCATCCGCATAGCAGTGGAAAGAGATATTGTGGTTCCTGAAAAATTTTCCCAGGGGTAGCAGATAGAGAGAGAACAGCGTGGGACTTAACACAGACCCCTGGGGCACACCACAACGGAGAGGTGCAGAGGAGGAAGAGTGATTTCCCATAGAGACAGAGAAAGACCTCTCAGTTAGGTATGATTTAAACCACGAGAGTACTTTGCCTCTAAGACCAACTACATGTTCAAGCCTTGAAAGGAGAATATCATGGTCGACCGTATCAAAAGCAGAGGACAAGTCTAAAAGAACTAAAACCACAGGGCGCCCTGTATCAACAGTTACGAGGAGATCATTAAAAACTCTCAGTAAGGCTGTCTCGGTACTGTGGTGGGGTTTAAAACCAGACTGGAATTTTTCATTGATTCCATTTGCCTCTAAGAAAGATTGCAATTGCTTAAGAACAATTTTCTCTAAAACTTTAGCCATAAAGGGGAGTTTAGATATCGGCCTATAGTTTGAGAGGACATTTGGGTCAAGATTACTTTTCTTAATAATAGGTTGGATAACTGCATGTTTAAACATAGCGGGGACGCTGCCTGATAGCAGTGATGAAGTCATTAAAAGTAAAATCCAAGGTCCATAAGTGTTCAGGGCATTTTTAATAATGCGAGATGGAAGCACATCATGGCGGGAATTAGAATTTTACGTTTGGGCTATTATTTCCTTAAGGGTCGAAAAGGAGACAGATTCAAACTGTTCTAGTACCGCCAGGGATTCGGACATTAAGGATGTGTCTTCAGTGGGTAGATATGAGGATCTTAATGCTGTGGTCTTATCAGAAAGATAGTTTAGGAATTTTTCGCATAGAGCTTGGGAGGTCTCGGTCTGGGTGGAGAGTGGATTTATTAACGAGTTAAAAATGCTAAAAAGGACCTGTGGCTTATGGCTATTAATCGCGATGATCTCTGACAGGAAGGAGGCTTTTGCAGTTTTAACAGCCTTCTGATATTTCTTCAGACAATTACGGAGAATGTCAAAGGAGATCTGAAGGTCAAAACCGTGCCCTTAACATTCAGCTCGGACTCAGCGGGTATAGAAGAGGGTTTCCTGTTTTCCACCTTCAGGGTTTCTACCTGAAGGCGGAAAACTCTGGACCTGTTGAGATGGGAGGAGACTATGGAGGGATTACTGCTCTGGGAATACCGACATTCCAGCAGGAAAGGGAGAAAAGGACGTCTGACATCGCCCGATTAGATGCTGACATAACAACCCAAGTTTGACAGGGAGTACACAGACAGACATTTGGGCTGTTTCCCGATATGTGGTGTAAAAACTGTTTGATTGATTTGCTACTGACTGATTTGTTGATGATGATGATGATGATGATGTTGATGGTGCTTGCATGAAGGGCTCACCTGGCCTCAGACAGAAAGCGGATCTTCAGCTCTGGAAGCAAATCCTCTTTACACGTTTTCACGGCGACCGGTGTTTTGTCTCGTTGCAGAGTCCCTTTGTACACCTCGCCAAAGTTACCCTGTAATAAAGACAGCAACGAACCACGGGAAATGAAGGCGGTGAGTGAAAGATGAGTATAAGGACAGGTAGATGCCTCACCTTTCCCAGCAGGTCCCCCAGCACCACATCCTCATGGTTCAGGATCCACTTCTTATCCTGCAGAGAAAAAACAGCCAGTGAGCACCAAATACCATCATGATAACTAACCTTAATGCACAACTGTATGTGGGTGTAGGAGGGGCTACCTTTACAACGGGGTTTTGCAGCACGACTCCAGACTTCTTGGTAATGACTTGCTTGGTGGTGAAGTGATGCTCAATGAGCTGAGGGATGGTGGCGAAGCCCGTCCCCTCAAAACGGTACTGATTCTACCAGAGAGGATGAGAGACATTAGCTTAACGTATGAGAGAGAGACACACACACACACACACCGGGTTACTGTGTGTGAATATATGTCGATATATTGGATGATGAAGTGTGTGTGTGTAATCGCACATACATCAGCATACTGGATGATGAAGTGACGTCTCTGATCGTCAGAAAACACAGACAGGACATACTCGCCCGGTTTGCCATGGCTCTCCCTAACGAGGAAGTCTCCCTGTTGCCGTAGTAACTCTTGAGCCTCAATGCGGGGGATGGCGCCGTGGTACCACTCTTGCTCTGCTAGAGGGCGTTCCGATGTGGGGATCACATCAAAGAACTGCTGCAGAGATGCAGAAGAAGAAAAATCTCCAATATAATCTGATCCTTCCACCTCTGATTTAGACCGCCCTCTCCCCCCACCTCCTCCAGCTCTATTTGGGGGAAACCGAGGCGTTTCCAAACCAGATGAGACTAATGATCTCTTAGGTGTCCTGGATCTTCTCCCAGTTGGAGATTAAACACCTTAGTAAGGATCAGCACAGCATCCACACATCCCTACAGCAACCGCTCCATCAGTCACTCTTCCACTCTGCTCTCTCTAAGATACCGAAACTCCTCCAACCAAGGACCCTAAGCCTCCAATACCTAGAGTGAGAACATGGCCTCACACATGGAGCTGCTCATTCTCATTCTCTGGAGAAGCTGAAGGTGACGTGAATCAGTTGACCCGTGATGCCAGAAATGCCAATGAGAAATTCAAAGAGGCGGTGCCAAAGCCAAGTCCCTGAAATCCACGAGCACTCCCTTTGTTACCCTGTCTCTATCCGTAAAAGTTTTGAACAGCATCAGTAACAAAGGGCAGCCCCAGTGAAGTGCAGCACCACCACCACCACCAAGCCCTCATTGAGGCCGTACAGGGGCTGAATGCACGCAACTACGAGCTAGAAGGCTCTTACTTCCAAAGCACCCTCTAGAGGACTGCCCAAGAGATGTAGCTGAATGAGTCCACAAAGCACAGGTAAGCAAGTTGGACAAACTCCTTCCACACCTCAGTTACAGCTTTGGCTAATGCCAGAGTCACTCTCTGATTAGCTGCTTCCTGTCAGATCTATCTGGACTCCCACAGGCTAATCAAGACTCCTCTGTCCTCTGGAGGCTTCCTTCACCTCTGCTGTCCGGGAAAGGCAACATGACAAGTGCAGCTACATAAGCCTGTTGTCCATTAGTACCTACTCGGGTTGGCTCGCCACAGCTTGCCATGGTTTTCAGGCTTTTCATGTTCATACAAAATACATCACAGGATGCTCGGTCACATTGCTAATAACAACCTCGTGCACATTAGGTGGTACTCCATTGTAATGGAATACAAGTCGAGGCAAGTCAAGCTGACTCTAGTAGGTGCTAATGGAAAAGGGGATAAACAGTCTCAGGTTTTTCTGAAGCTCTCCCAGACCAGAGACCTGGTTTTATATGACTTGTGTCAACAGTGGGTTCAGTGATTCTGTTGAGATATAAACGGGTTCAGTGTTGAAAAGTCTTACCGAGGTAGAGGAGCCCAGCATTGCTTTGGGAGATCGAATCATCCCAGCCAGAGAGTGACGAAGAGTGTCGAACCGAGATCCACGGTCCTTCACTTTGTCCTGAAAACACACACACACACACACACACACACACACACACACACACACACCAAACACACACACACACACTTAATCCAGAGCGCTACATTCAAATGTTAAATGTGGAAAAAACGCTTGTGAAAAGGAATCTCTTCTTGTCAGTTCTAATCGATAAATGGAAACTAATAATTGAATATTTACAGTTGATCCGACAGAGCGAGTATCGTCCTCGTATGGCAGTGCGGGGGGTGGTGGTGGTGGGGGAGGGGAAGCAGCAGCATCTGCCATCTTGGCGTCGAGCAAGGCCTTCTGGGAGGCAAGGCTTGCCTCTGAGCTGCGCAGTGATTGGACAGCGTGCCGAAGCTCGAGGAGAGAGAGTTTCTGACTGAGCAGCAGGACGCAGCTGAGGGCGAGAGACACAGACAGTCAGAGACAGAGAGAGAGAGAGAAAGAGAAAGCTCTGACTCCACCTCCTCGCACTCACTCGCTCTTCTTCTCCGCGCTCTGCTGACTCGTCTGGATTTTGTTGTCCAGGTCGTCAGCCAACGCCTCCTTGCCCTGCAGATTCTGCTGAGTCAGCTGCAGCTCCTCTGTTGCCGACGACAACCTAAAGGCAATTAAAACAAGGGTTAATAGCCACACCCACATACACACAAAGACAGTGGTGTAACTCCACTAAGTACACCACCCCCGATCACACCGACCCTAAAGCCAAACAGGCCAAAGCAGGCAGAGTGGTGCTCAGGACTCCAGGCAGAAATCACAGAGCTCTGCGCTCACCAAAATCAGATACTAACAGGTACTACAAGCTTTTAGTTTGGTGGGTTACGGCAAACACTGAAATGAAAGTTTGAAAAACGCACTTGGCTCTCAAGCTTTCGGCTGTCAGCGTGTTCCACAAAATCTCATTGGCCGGCAGGTTGTCGATCTCCTCCGAAAGAGATGCGTCAAACTCCACAGTTGCCTCTGGCGTCTCCGGAGACCTAAGAGAGGTAGGCAGGTGGTTACCAGTGCAACCCGGACAAAGAGGTGTCCTGTCCAACAGGTGTGAGCTGACCTGTAGGCGTCGATGAAGTGCTGATACTCGGCAAGAGGATCGATCTGCTCAACTGCTGCCGCAATCTCCTGATGGACCTTCACGATCTCCTCAGAGAGAAGACTGCTGATCTCACAGTACTCCTCAAGAATACTTTTCCTGCACCAATACACACACAAAAAGTAGCTGACAGTACTCTTCCAGAATATTTTTACTGCAGTAATAGATAGGTATGAGATGGTGTGACAGTGGTCATGTGACTCACAGGGCAAGTGTCATGTCTTCCTGCATCCTCTGCAGAGCGTCCAGCAGGGCGGGTGCGGCATGGCAGCGGTGTTCATCCTGCTGCGTCCGGGCGCTGCACACCGCGAGCACATACTGGTTGTGAAGGTTGTGGAGCTTCCCCATAGCCTTGTCATAACGGTCGCGGGCACGCTCCACCTCACGGCCTTTAATTGGAAGTGAGAGACTGTTAGGGAGGAGTCAAAAGGACAGTGTAACAAAGGACAGTGTAACAAAGGACAGTGTAACAAAGAGGATTTCAGGGACTCACCTTTGGCTACAGCCTCTCTGTATTTCTCTTTGGCGTTGCTGGCATCACGGCTCAACTGACGATACGTCACCTTCAACTTATCCAGGTCAGTCCTGGTTACCTAGCAACCATAATCATACCGAGAAGTAACGAATGAAATCTTAACCACATGCCTATAAATTTAAATGGTGGATGACATCATAATGATTCATTTTTAATTAATTGAAATTATTTAAAAGCTGATGAAACCTAAGAGACGTGCTCAGGTGAGCTCACTCAGTCCAACATGCTTGTAAAAGCCCTGGCGTGCTTATATTATGCACCAACAGGAAACTAACTTTTAGCTAAGGCTCTGACTCAGTCTGCTGCCCCTCCCCCTGCACACCTTGTGGATGTGGCTCTCCAGCTGCTGATGAAGACTTTGGTAGCTCTTCTTCACCTGCTGCTTGTCCCGGATCAGCGTGGCGAGACGGTGCAGTGGCCCCGAGTTCAGATCGTCGGCGTGACTTCTCATTATCCGACCCAACGCCTCCGTCTGACGAATCACCTGCGACCACGACTGGGACACAAACACACACACACTTAGACTGGTCCACATGCTTTGCCCCTCCCATTAAACCGACAACTGAGCCACTCACCTTACTCACGGTGCTGACATAGTCGGCAGTTTCTTGTTTCTCCATCTGCTGCGTCATGCTGAGCAGCAGAGAGGCATACTCTTTATCACTTTTCACCCGCAGCGTCATGAAGCGCTTCACCGTCTCCAGCAGCTAGAAGGCAGGCAGCAAGAGTGAACCAGACAAGAAGTGACGAGTGGAGAGAAGGAGGCGCAGAATAATGACATCACACAAAAGACAGGTGTTTGACACAGAATGTAGATAAAAGATGGACCTGGCCACTGTGACACACTGATTTTTGGAGTCTCAACGTTAGCATTTTGGAAGGTGCTATGTTATTTATTTGATTAAGGAAGTGACCATATTTGTCCGAGAGGGCAGATTTACTTAATGCTGTGTAATATTAAATCAAAATCTTCAAATTTCACTCTCAAAACTGAAGATCACCCTTCTCAGCCCTGTTAGTACAGTAACCTCACAGCAGCCATATAAATTAACATAATTAAAAATGCTCCTAAAGGCTCCAACAAACTTTACTATACAAACTTTTAAAAAAAGTGTTATATAAACATTATATAAACATTTGCCCTCGTACGGGTGTATTAAACCAGGAAATTATCTATAGAGACCCCAAATTTTGTGTATTAGTCTGTAGACATGTTTATTTCTGCTGCAAAGTTTTAAATGGAAGTACGTGGGGACTGACTCAATGCTGCCCCTGCTGGACATGAGAGGAACTGTATCTATCTTTAATTACAGTCTGTATAAACAGTGCCCACCACAGGTCAGACTGTGAACTGCACCCCTCTGATAGTGATCTCCGCAGGTGGAAACATGTTGAGCTCTTTGAGTATTTGAGGCTATATCAGACCTTTAACTCCCAGTCCTGCAGCTTCAATAATCCCTCGTGGGAATTCCTTAGATCCCGACCGAACCCCATCCTGGATCTCAGTCTTTGTGTTTAACAGCGTGGATTAGCGGGCACTGATAGCATGGCCGTCTATGGAGAGACAGAAATATCAGCAGGTTCATAACAAATAGATGATCTGAAACAAACTCTTCAAACCTCGACATCTCCCAAAGTCACTTCTAAACCTCTGAACAAATTGAGCAGGATATGTTTACTCTGCTAAAGCCACAGCCTGAAACCTCATAACCCATTTTATACTCTCTAACAACCCTCTAAAAACCGCTGAAATCCTCAGAAACCAGAACAGGGTGATTTCACCTCCAACACAGAAAAATTCAAACTGTCCGACAACAGAAATGAAACCATCAGGTGTGAAACACTCACTTCCTCCTTGGCTTTAAAGTGATTTAAACTATAAACATTAGCTTCAATCTGCTAAAGCTAACTCAAAAACTTTCCAAGACTTTCCAAAACACGTTCCAAGCATATTTCCAACATCTTCACTACTTCCTTCTAGGACGCTTCAAAACTTTTCAGACTTCCTTCAAACTATCTAATCACGTCACAAAACCTTAAAACACACGAAACGGTTTAAATATAGCTTTAAAGCACTTTAAGATGTTTAAAAACTGTTTTAAAAAGTTAAAACGGCTTGTGGCACTTTAAGTTTCAAACTATGCTAACACTAGCCGCTGCTCCCGTCTAAATTAAAGGGAAATGAAGCTAGCGTGCTAAAAAGATAACGGCAGCTTCCTTTGGAATTGCAGGAAAACTGACTTATTAACATACTAACAGCTGATGTTAAACTTTGTTTAGAAGTCTTTAAAACTGAAGCCGAACGCACTCAGAGACCCCCTGTCCGCTTCTCCGGACCTTTTCTCCGGGTACGAAGCTCCAATGGAGCGGCGGAGGAGCGCCGGGATACTCGCAGGGGGTTCCCAGTTTTTCCTGCGCTCCTCGGACGCTTTCTGCCGCTTTAACGCACCAGGAAGTGGGTTAATGCGGCAGGAGGCTCGCTGTCCGATCACCGCGGTCCTCTGTCGTCCTTGGCCGGTATCATGTCCTCCGGTTCTTCTGGATTCTCTGCTCCGTTTCCCGGCTTCTCCAGCTGCTGTCCGGCTACCGAGCTAACGGCTAACAGGGAGGGGCTTCCGTGGGAAACGGAAGGAAGGGGGGAGGAGGGGGTCTTATTGTGTGGCTGAAGACGTGAACGTGTAACATGCGTGGGATATACGTTGGAAAGAGGAGCCGTAGGACACAGAACATCTGGATCAAACACTCCGATTTCACACACCTGGATTAAACACACCTGGGCATCATTTCTTATCGCTGCACCCTGTGGTAGAAACTATAAAAATAAACCTGAGAATGTGCACACCTGTGTCTGAGCCAGGTAAGCATCTTGGTGACCCGCCAAACGAAATCTTGCAATAAAACCCATTCAGCTTGTTTAGATAGTATCAGAAATATCCAGAGCAGCAGGGAGCCTTACCTGTACTGTTACCTCTCACTGTAGCAGGTATTAGCCCTTCGTCACTCCCCACATCCTTGTTATGAAAAATACCAAACATTTTTCTCTCTGACATTATCAAAGCGCTCAGATTAAGGTAATTTCCAGCGCACAGAAAAACACTTAAAGTTTCTGCTTCAGACTGATGCATGCTCATATCAAAGCACCTCCTCCTCCAATCAGAGGTGTTACTAGAGCGCGGGTAATAGAGCTCTATGAAGAACACACCTGAAAATATGACTACTGTGGCATGGGACAGCTTTTATCTGTGAATTTATTGAGTACATGTTTTTATTTTCTGTTATATTCCTCATGTAAATGGGGAGTCCTCTTCACACACTAAGGTTAATTATAAAGTTATATAGGGCCCAATGCTAGAACCAATTCTGTTTACATTATAATCCCTTGGGGAGTATCATTAGAAGGCATAACATACATTTTCACTGCTATGCTGATGACACCCAGCTCTATCTATCCATGAAGCCAGATAACACACACCAATTAGTTAAACTGCAGGAATGTCTTAAAGACATAAAGACCTGGATGGCCGCTAACTTTCTGCTTCTAAATTCGGGTAAAACTGGGGTTATTATTATTAAGCCCTAAAAATCGTAGAACTATTGTATCGAACTAGTTGTTTTTATGTTGTTTTTAACCAGTTGCTTCTCAATGCCAGATTAAAAACATATGTAGGACTGCTTTTCTCAATTTGTGCAATACCTCTAAAATTAGAAACACACCCTGTCTCACAGTTACACTGGAATACTAGTTCAGTTCAATTCATTTTTTTAAATAGCACCAAATTACAACAACAGTTGCCTCAAGGCACTTTATATCATAAGGTAAATACCCTACAATGATACATAGAAAACAGAGAAACCCCCCCAAATCATATAACCTCCTGTGAGCAAACGCTTTGGTGACAGTAGTTCCCATTTAACATGAAGAAACCATCTGCCGCGACTGGTTGGGTGTGAGCAGATAAAGACAGGAGAAGGACATGCTGTAGAAGAGAGCCAGAGATGAATAATAATTAATATTTAAATGCAGAGAGGTGTACAAACATATGTGAGTGAAGAAGAAACTCACTCAGTGCATCATGGGTAGCCCCCGGCAGCCTACACCTATTGCAGCATAACTAAGGGAGGATTCAGGGTCACCTGATCCAGCCCTACTTTATCAAAAGGAAAGCTTTAAACCTAATCTTAAAAATGGGGATAGTGTCCGTCTCCTGAATCCAAACTGGACACTGGTTACATAGAAGAGGGGCCTTGAAAGCTCAAGGCTCGGCCTCCCATTCTACTTAATACTCTTGCTTTCATGGGGCGATACTGAAGTACTATAAGGTCATTAAGCTAAGACCTTATATGTGAGGAGCAGGATTTTAAATTCTGGATTTAACAGGGAGCCAATCAAGATAAGCCAATATAGGAGAACTATGCTCCCTCTTTCTAATCAGTCTCTGCCTGTCAGTACTCGTGCTGCAGTATTTTGGATCAACTGAAAGCTTTTCAGGGAGGTTATAATAACAAATTACAGTAGTCATAAATACATAAACGAGTTTTTCAACATCACTATGAGACAGGATGTGATGCTGAGGATCTAATTTTAGAGATATAGTGCAAATGTAAGAAGACTCCCAGATTCCTAAAGCGCCTTGAGGCGACTGTTGTTGTGATTTAGCACTATATAAATAAAATTGAACTGAATTGAATTGAATTCCTCAAAGTGTCACTGGAGGCCAAGATAATGCAATTAAGAGTAAGTATATGGTAAAATACCTATTTGTAAGATTTTCAGGGCTGAGTACAGCCTCAGTTTACCCGAATTTAGAAGCAGAAAGTTAGCGGCCATCCAGGTCTTTATGTCTTTAAGACATTCCTGCAGTTTAACTAATTGGTGTGTTTTATCTGGCTTCATGGACAGATAAAGTTAGGTGTCATCTGCATAGCAGTGAAAATGTATGCTATGCCTTCTGAAAAGATCATTTGTAACCCTTCACTAAAGCTGTTTCTGTGCTGTGATGAGCTCTGAAACCTGACCGAAACTCTTCCAATAAGCCATTTCTCTGCAGATGATCTGTTAGCTGTTTGACAACTACTCTTTCAAGGATTTTTGATATGAAAGGAAGGTTGGAGATCAAGTGATGGCTTTTTAAATAATAGTTTAACAGCCTGGCTACAGTGCTGAAGAGAAACCTAGTGGTGTTCTTATTTTCTTTAATCAGTGATGAATAGTAAGATCTTCTAGCTTTACTGATGGCTTTCTTATTAAGCAGCACACTATTTTTCCAGGCTACATGATGATCTTCTAAATTAGTGATACGCCTTTTCCTCTCCAGCTTACAAGTTATCTGCTTCATGGTGCGCATTTTAAAGTTATACCAGGGAGTCAAGCACTTCTGATTTGAGGCTCTTTTTCACAGGAGCTACAGTATCCAGAGTCATACGTTGTGAAGAGGTAACATTATTAACAAGATAATCGACCTCTATTGGTGTAGCGTTCAGGTAGCTGCTCTGCTCTGTGTTGATATAGGTCATTGAAGAAGATAACAGTGGGTGGATTATATTCTTAAATTTAGTTACAGCTCTTTCAGAAAAACATCTACTGTGATGACATCTGTTCCTCACTGCTGTGTAATCCATTACTGTAAATGTAAATGTTTTGGTGTTCACTGTTTGCCTGCTGTATCAGGAATAAATGAAAAGAAGATGAATTACCTCAGCTTATTTTTTGGCTCAGTAATATTGATGATCAGCTTTGAATGCCTAATAAGGTTTTGGAGGGTCAGAGGACATTCACTGATTTATTGAATTATTTGTTGATTCTTTGATTTTAAACTGCATCAAACACATTGTCACAGTTTGGACATTTAAAACGTCTCGCAGGAGCTGAGAGTCTTCGTCAGCACTGAAAACACAGGGCGTCATAAGAGGAATGAGAAAAATGTCAAATCCAGCCATTAGGAGCAGAGTGTGGGCGGGGCTTTCATCAGGAAACTGAAGGAATGAAGTGGTTTCTGTTCAACCGGTCAAGGCGCACACGTCTGCTGAGTTTACTGACTTCTGTTAAACACAGTTTCCTGTTTGGTTTTTAAAAGTTTACCAGAAATTAAATGCACGACTTCCTGCATGTGATCACACATATTGATCATCTGGCACGCGCGCTCTCGCTCTCACACACAGACACACACACACAAGCCCGTTCAGCTATCTTAGTGAGGACCTTCATTGAAATAATCCTTTCCCTGGCCCCTAACCCTAAACATTAAAAATGACCCTAACGCCGTCAAATTTGTGAAGACCGGTTTGTGCGCCCTCACAGTGACTGTTGGTTCTCCCAAGTACAATAGAATGCAGATTTCGGTCCTCACAAAGACAGCTAGACAGGAACACACACACACACACACACACACACAGAAAACACATGCACAGCAAAAAATGACATTAAATGAAGTCAAATTCAAATAGAGACCAACTTATAGTTTGCGTTTGGTGGGGGGGGCACCGAAACCACAGCGAGGAGGTGGTGTCGGGTTTGCAGTGACAGTGGTCGAGTTACATAGAAAATGAACAGAGGGAGAGAGAGGGCGTGTCGGCCGGTAGAACAGGTTTGGGCGAGGCGGTCAAGCGAGCTTCACACACATAGTGAGCCAGAATGAGAGAGAGCAGAGTCAGATTTGTTTCCATTTCAGAGAAGAAGAAGAACACGGCGGCGGCGACCGAGGAACATACAGGTGAGTCCCTGAAACCCCTTTAAATCCTCTGTAGTACAAATACTACAATACATCTACTTCAGCTAAACACTGGAGTACGTCATGTTATAGACGCAGTAGAAGTAACTCTGTACTTGGTTACTGCAGTACCTCTAGTTTATAAATACTTTGATTCACTCGAGAGGACTTTAAAATGTGACTGAAACCTCAGTATAATGCAGTACTCTGTGCTACACTATAGTACAGTACACTGTGCCGTACACTACAGTGTACTGTAGTACAGTAAATCAAAGTAAAATACACTACAGTACTGTGTTTACCTGCTCTTTACCCCACCATATAAATGGTGGAATCAGACCTCTGAATGTGTCTAAATACTAAGATTTGCAGTACTTTAACTTGTAACCTGTGGTACTTTTTACTTCAGTTAAAGTGTTGAGTACTTCACTGCTGACTTCATGTGATGACTCAGAGTGTGTACACCTCACAGCCACATTCATCCAGGTAACATGCCTCACCTGTTGGTCCAGGAGTGTCATCAAATGGTGCCTTCACTTAAAGCAGGAAATGTGGGCCTCTGTGAATTAATCTAACTTCAGTGTTACTGCACGAGCTAATCAAATCCAATCAATCAACCAAATTAATGGGCAGATGTCTGGGCGTGGAGCTTTTGCAGCATCACTGAGTACTATCACATACTTCAAGGGTCACAAGTAAAAGTATAAAGCAGAGGACAAAGTACTCAGATCCTTAACTTTGTTTTACTCTGTGAATGTACTCAATCAGTGAAAGTACTCAGTTACTTTTATCATTCATTGAGTAATCAACCACTCCTCTTATTGGTCAGATCTGATCAGTCACTCTGATCGGAACATCAGTTCTGCAGTAAGTGTAGTTATTGATCACCTGTATTGATCTGTTTCCTTTCACATAGGTCTCTTCCTGCACTGCATTAACTGATTGGCCAGCTGCCTGATTGGACATAATTTTAGCCTCACCGTCTTGTGACGTGTCAGCATGTCCTCAAATATCAACGTCTCTCTGGAGAACCCCTACGGTCAGGTAACTATTCCACGGGCTAAGCTCCACTCTTCCAGTGACTCCACAGTGATAGCCAATCCGATGGTTATTACCAGCAATGAGAACCCGTACCAAGTGTCGAGCTCCGCCCCCCCACCATACACGGTGAAGGAGGATGGAGGGGGGGATGATGAAGGGGGGAGCTGCCGTGCCTGCTGCTACCGTTGCAGGAGAAAGAAGTGACATCATCGCTGCAGAGCGTGATGTCATAACAGTAGAAGGATTGTGACTGGCTCAGATTTATTTATTTGCTCTTCTAGAGGAAACAAGGATGGAAGGAAATGAGGAAACAATGAATGAAGGAGGGAAGGAAATTTCATGAACTGGAGGATGTTTTCTCGCTGTGGCCATTTTGTGTCTCAAATACTTCACTTACAAGTTTGTGAAGCTCAAACCTCCACCCCTCACCACCATCCCTACCCAGAACTGGGATTTCAGAGGCCATGGGGACTTGTGTGGTTACAAACACTTGAGGGGTCATGGCGTCTTTGTGGTGCCCTGCGGACTTCGGGGATCACAGGGACTTTTGGGACTCGGGGTCTTTATGGGGTCCTGGGTTTTTTTTGCCCTTGATGGTATTTTTATTTTTTTACTGGCAGTTTTATATCAATACATATAAAAAAATATTGGGGAGATGATTTTTAGACACAAAATGGCCACCACTGAACCGCAGTTTCACTTCTGTGCCTTTGTCAAGAAACCTATAGTTTTGATGTTTTTCCTGTAAACAACATTAGGTATGATTTTATAGTGTTACTGGATATAATCAATATGTTGGATTATAACTGATTATATCTAATATCAGACAGAGGATTGTTCTCCAATGTTCTACATGGTTATATAGTGATGTTTGAATTTTGTAGACATTCAGAATTCAGCTGAAAAATCTTTAAAATGTTCAATTCAATGATTGAAACTTTATTGATTATTACAAAAGTTCTTGATCATCACGAACTCCAAATGAACTGATCTAAAAATATTTTTTATCAGGTTGTAAAAAAGCAGCTGTAAATTATACTGTTTGTTTTTCTTGATGATGATGAACATTTGTGTTTGTGTTTTTTTGTTGTTATTTGTTGTTTTATATTTGACACATAATTGGCATTATTCTTGTTTTTTTTCTGTTTTCATCACAGTGACTATGCAAATCAAATGAAGCAATCAGAGCACAGGTCATCATGTGGAATAAAATTTTAAATTTAAAACTTCATCTCTGTGGCTGCTCGCACAACATTAAAGTCTCAGTAACAGCGAGCCAAACATTTCTCTGCTTTTTAGAATCAATCATTAAAGATTTTATGATAATCATCATTAATTATTGTTAAAATATAAAGTCACCATTTAATTATTTTACTGTTAACAATGAAACAATTATTGATGATGTAGTTGATCATATATTGTGATCGGAGCTGATAGGAGGCAGAACCCTGCCCAATTTGGATCTGCGACCTTTGATTTGATCCACAAGCATAAACTAAGATGTATAACTCTGTACAATGGCTTATGTCACAAATGTGTGCACCAAAACATAAACACAAATAAAAAAAATTATTTGAAGATGTAAATTATTTTAAAATGTCTGAATCTAAACCTGAGTAAACAGCAATCATTTGACTTACAAACATCTTTTTCACTTTCAGAGCTTCCTGTTGGTACAAATCTCTAAAAATACTTGGCTTTCTTTTCGTTCACTTACATCATCAAGCATGGGTGCATGAATTGGCAGATGTGCACGGATCATGCTGCATGTGTGCAGTGAGTTTTGGGGGGGTTTGTAATGCATTTATTGAATAACAAAAACATGGCACAGTACAGTACATCATTCATAATCAGTGTTACAAGCAGACAAGTGCAGATGAAACAAAGCAGAAAGAAAGATACAACAGTATATACTGACAATAATCAAATTAGATATATTAAAAAATCATAATAATAAAAATAAATTATCAAATAAAATGAGATGAAATGTGCTAGGGATTAACATTTAGTTTATATTTCTCAAAAGTGTCGCTGAAAATTGAACCTTTAGACCCTTTCATGAATTTCAAGGAGAAGATGTAATAAATGAATTCTCTATGAAAGGGAATGAGAGCATGCCTTCAGGTTGGGAAACGGGTCATTCGACTGTGTCCCTTGGAGTGTCCTGTGGGGGATGCTTCAAAAGTATGGGCGAATGCCCTCATGCTATGGGCCATTCGATCCATGTACAACTGTTGCAGGAGTGCAGGAGCTTAGTCCGCATCACAGGCAGTAAGTCGGACTCATTTCCGGTGGGTGTTGGACTCAGAGCTGCCCTTTGTCGCAGATTCTGTTCATAGTTTTGTGGACAGAATTTCTAGGCATTGGCAGGTGGATAAAGGCTTCCACTTTGGTGGCCTCAGAGTCTAATTTCTGCTTTTTGCAGATGATGTGGTTTGGACCCTCAGTGTGGTAAGGTGTAGAGCTCAGCCATCCGGAAGGGGCTCAGAGTAGAGCCACGAGTCCTCCGCACTGAAAGGAGCTATACATTCCTGGACCAAGGCAGACCTAGGACACGCTGGAGATATTATATCTGTCAGCTGGCCTGAGAAAGCCCCAGTGTTCCCCCAGATAAGCTGGAGGATGTGGCTGGGGAGAGGGAGGGCCTCTGCTGCCCCTGCAGCCCAGCCCTGGGTAAGAGGAAGAAAATCGATAATTGTTGTTACTTTTCAGGTAATGGAAGACATTTGTTACACCTGACTCTGAACTGGACTCAAACAGGACGTTGGGATGAAATATTAGGTTTTATTGCAGGCAAAGAGGATAAACAGGTAGTATTGTAAGGCAGAATTTCCAGAGTGACATTTGCAGAGGAGCAGGCAGGTTATCCACTGAATTCTCTCCACAGTTATTTTCACTGAAGCTTCACCTTCAGATTGTCCTGAGTAAAAACAAAATACAGTTTTTAAATAATGATTTCAGCTATTAAGGGGAAAAAGGAGAAAGAACAGTCTAAAAAGTGATTGCCCCTCTTGATAAATCATAGATTTATGGCAATTAAACATATTTTTTGGAAAACCGAGATAGGTTTCACTTCCACACCCAGGCCTCAATATTTTCAGACCTGCCAGACATAGGTATTGAATAGTTTTCTTGTTTAATTAATACCATAACTCAAAAATGTATTTTTTTCATGGTTCTGAGTCTCTTACCCAGTGTTTCATGTTTTGAATCTTGTTAATTCATTATTGTTTTGATTTGAAGAAGTGGGCTTGTTTCTATTGATTCTAATTTAATTACGATTGATTTCCTTGTGTTTAGAAGTTTTTCAATTTCTTTTTAGTTCCCTACTACATTATTTGAGATTTTTAATTTAGTCATAAAAGACTTTAGGATTATTAGTTTACATCCTGTTCCCTTAGTCTCATCTTTGTGTTTCTTACCTTAGTGTATTCAAAGTTAAGTCTGTCACGTTGCCTACGGCTGTGTCTCAACTCAGGGGCTGCATCCATCAGAGGCTGCATTTGAAGGCCGGTTACGTCACAGCGACATGATGAAGGCTGTCCCAATTCAAAGGCTGCTCCAAATGCAG
The DNA here is from genome assembly GCF_018398535.1 of Haplochromis burtoni. NCBI lineage: Eukaryota > Metazoa > Chordata > Actinopteri > Cichliformes > Cichlidae > Haplochromis > Haplochromis burtoni. The sequence goes on along the minus strand of NW_024582681.1, from coordinate 478,154 downwards.
CTGACAAATGCGTCCTTCATTTCCCCGAATTTGAAGGATGGGTCGGGTGTATCCTTCGTGGCCCAACCTATCCCAGAATTCATAGCACGGCCCAACCAATTCCAGTTTCCAACAATGACGGCAGCTACTTAGTTGTAATATTACTCTTAGTAGTCTTGTCAATACTTTATTATTTAAATTATTATTTATAATATTTTTATACAAACATCAAAATACTTTTCAAACGTGGCAATGGCGGAGGAGCATGGCTTAAGAGTTTGAAATATTTCTCTTTCTGGGTCTCAAAAAAAAACTTTTAACATATTTTCAGGTGAGAATGTAGCTTCAATATCTAGCTTCAATGTAAACTTCAAATATCTTCTCGGTTTATCAAGACATCACATATTTGCAAAAGTAAATAAGTCCAGTTTCACTTTTCATATCACCAAGCTTTTTGATCAATTGTCTTCTTTCAGCATCATATTTCTGACAATGCATTAAAACATGTTCTATTGTTTCTTCTTCTGTATTGCAGTCACACTTTCCTGTACGGTGTTTTCCTATTAAAAACAATGTGCTATTCACAGAGCTTTATATGTTCACCAAAGACAGTAGAAGTGTTAGAAAAACATACAAAAAAGGACAGTTGGACCAAAGGAGTCAATGTTCAATGAGGGCCCAGTCTGACTTTAAGTTTGAATTTAACCCCAAATTTAAGAGTTTAAAACATTCATGAAACTCATTTAAATCTGATGTGAAATAGTTAGGCCTAATTAGAGTCTGTAAGGAGTTTCCTGCCTTGTTTATTTGAAGCAGCATTCAGGTGACACCCAGGTGGATTTAATCTACTCTAAACCTGTAGCCACAATCCCCTGTTAGAATCGCATCTTTTCTATCGATCTGCAAGTGAGGGTCTGAAATGCTGGGCTATGATCCTGAGGTCTCTCAGAGTCACCTCAGGGCTAATGCTAAAACAGGAAGTCCAGTCTGAGCATCAGATATATATAGAAAAGTCACTTTAGTTTCTCTCTGAGATGAACAAAGAAGAGGAAACAGTGAAAGAAGGAGTCCGGTGATCAGTCAGGTGAGCTCCTCACCTTCACTAGATTTACTCACACACTCACACAGTTCCAGTTTCTCACTGAACCTCTGAATGAGCTGCTGAGTTGAGACAGTGGTATTGTTTCCTGTAACATCAGAATGTGACTGATGAGATGTCAAACCCAGAGAGACCTGCAGGGGGCACTCCAAACCTGCTCACAGGAAACAGGTTGCTCTGAAAAGAACTCTGGTCGTATGTTTTTTTCTGTCTGGCTGAAGTTACAAGTATCTCTGTGTGTGTGTGTGCAGCGTTTTTCTCACTCAGAGAAAAAATCATGTGGCCCTAAAGGTGTGCAGACAGAGGATCAGAACAAAAAACTGCAGGTGAAACCTAAACACTCCTGTGTACACCAGCTGCCTCCTCCTCCTCAGGCTCATCCTTCTTATGTGGCTCCTCCTCTCATCTCCAACTCTTTCTCTCTTGCTCACTCTCTCTGTTGCTAGGCGACCTTAGTTTATACTGAGCTGTAACCTGATAGGTTGACACAGAAACCAGAAAATAGTTGTACTTTCTATTGGCTGATCAGGTTACAGGTGAAATTGTTGGGTTTTTTCATGTAAGAAGTTTCAGTTTGTCTCTTTCCTGAAACTAGTTTTTATTTTCACTGTCAGTACTTACTGATGAGTTTTTAGATTTGACCTGTTATATTTTCTATGTGTTTATTTTCACTGTGTAACTAATGAATACTGATTTAAACAGCTGTGCAGTCTTCATGTTTTATGCTTTTAAGATTGGTGTGTTATTTGACTCTGAGAGAGCTGTGAGTCGACACCAAACAGGATGAATTATTGATAAAGACGAGTCTCTCTCTGAGGCAGGAGTAAAATTGACACAAAGACCAAATAAAGGAGCAGAGAGAACAACAAGAGAAAGCTTAAGAAACAGGAATAAAAAAAGTAAAACAACACGAGGAAGATACAAACCAATAAGAGACAACAGAAGAACTGAAGAACAACACCAGAGAGAAAATAAGAGGATTAAAGAGATAAAGACAAAAAAATAAAAGAGGAAAAGGAGAAGATGTGAAGGACAAAATCTGGAAAAGGTACAACCAGGTGGGTTTCTGTTCCAATCAATCAGAACGTAGGAGGTGAAATGCAAATAAACCCAAAAATAGGGTTTTGATTTTTGAGCCCTTATAGTAAGTACAAAGGATATGCTAATGTATTTTTTTAAGGTCTGCTCAGTTTTAGTTTTATAGCAACATTCACAGTCTAAGACTGAACCTGGTTTCTGTGAGTGGCTGAAAGCATCGGTGTGATAGATCTGTAGAGGAGCAGTAGCCAGCGTTGGTACCCTGATGTCTAGAATTAAAACTGTGATGATGATGCAGAGAGCGTGTGGTGTACTCAGGTGTGGTTTGCAACTTTGACCTTTTGCTGGAGGTATGAGTTATACACTCAGTCTTGATAATCATGATGTGATGAAATACAGTTATCACACGTGGTCATTGTGAGCGCTTGAAGTTTAACTTTCACACAGTCTGTCTCAGGGTCTGGTCTGTGACCCAGTGCTCTCATTTGGTTTTGATCTCTTTTGCTATATTTTGAAGATAATGTTCGAGGTTAATTATTTAGTTGCCTCAAGTTTAATCTAGCTATGTTACACTTACGTCTTCTGGTTAGTCTAATGGGGCGATCGTGGCTCAAGAGTTGGGAGTTCGCCTTGTAATCGGAAGGTTGCTGGTTCGAGCCCCGGCTTGGACAGTCTCGGTCGTTGTGTCCTTGGGCAAGACACTTCACCTGTTGCCTACTGGTGGTGGTCAGAGGGCCCGGTGGCGCCAGTGTCCGGCAGCCTCGCCTCTGTCAGTGCGCCCCAGGGTGGCTGTGGCTACATTGTAGCTTGCCATCACCAGTGTGTGAATGTGTGTGTGAATGGGTGGATGACAGGTTCTGTAAAGCGCTTTGGGGTCCTTAGGGACTAGAAAAGCGCTATACAAATACAGGCCATTTACCATTTTAATGTATTTCTTGTCTGTGATTTCAGGTTGTCAAGATTGTATTGCCACGTCTGCGTCTCATGTTTCCTGTTTTACTTTGAAGAGGTCTTGTGTTTCTATGTTCATTGTGTTTAGTTTTACTCTTCCTCTGTGAAATCGTTATGTTCATTTGTGTCAGCTGTTTTCCCATGTGTTTCCACTTCCCATGATCAGCTCCTGTGTGCTTTTAGTCTGTGTGTGTTCATTCATTTTTTGTTTGAGCATCTGTTATTCTACCTAGTCTTCATGATTATGCATTCATGCCAGGTCTGTATGTCTATGTCCGTGTTCCAGGGTTTTGTTATGTTTCGCTCAGCCAGTTTAGATTATGATTTAGAAAGGGGGAAAACTAAGTCCAGCCTTTAATAAACGGCTCGTTTTTCAGTTAATAATACGTTTTGTTATTTTGTGTGTCCGCACTTGGGTCCACCTTCTTCACTCCTTACAGTCTGCCTCAGCCAGACTGTGACACAGTCAGTGCAGATGGGAATATAATTTAAAGAGTTTAACTTGAGCAGTCTAAAGCAAGCTGATTTGGGGTGATATGGTACTATAAGGTCATTAAGATAAGATGGGGTCTGATTATTTAAGACCCTCTATTTGAAGAGCAGAATTTTAAATTTGATTCTAAATTTAACAGATGAAGGGAAGCCAGTATGGGAGTAATATACACTCTCTCTAGTCCCTCTCAGTACTCTTGCTGCAGCATTTTGGATTAACTGAAGGCTTTTCAGGGAGTTGTTAGGAAATCCTGATAATAAAGAATTACAGTAGTCCAGCCTAGAAGTAATAAATGCATGAACTAGTTTCTCGGAGTCACTCAGAGCCAGGATGTTTCTAATTTTAGAGATATTATGCAAAAATATGTCAATATATGCCAGAGTAAGAATCTGGTTAGATGCCATATTTCTAAGATTTTCAGGGCTGAGAACCATAACCTCAGGTTTATCTGAATTTAGAAGCAGAAAGTTAGAGGTCACCCAGGCCCCTTTTTGTCTTTAAAACATTCCTGCAGTCTAATTGGTGTGTGTTATCTGGCTTCATGAATAGATAAAGTTGAATGTCATCTGCAAAGCAGTGTACCGTATTTTCCGTACTTTAAGGTGCACTTAAAATCCTTTAATTTTCTCAAAAATTGACAGTGCGCCTTATGTATGAATTCTGGTTGTGCTTACTGACCTCGAACCGATTTTATGTGAAACACGGCGCTCAAATCTGTCACGGTCCCAAAGTCAAACGAACACTGCGGCATCACTGAGAGTTAAAAAAAGTCTAAATTCTTTCATCTTTAATAAAATTATCGGTGTTGCTGCTTTACCAGGTGTAACAATTAAGTTTAACATCCAGGCATCCATGAAAACAGAATTTATTAAATTTAACTGAGTTATTTGTTAGCAGGAAGTTGGCTCGCTATTTTCCACCTAAACATGATATAGCATGTTCTGACTAAGATTTCTGAAAAATTTAAACGTACAGCTCTGCTATCACTCTCGACTCGACATAAATGAAGACAGAAAACTAAACAGCAGTGACTTTTTTTTTTTTTAGGGTTACTGAAGTTGGGCTAGCTGGTATTTAATGATGTGCTACTGATCGCTAGCGACACAGCTATGTTAGCATAACAAACACAGTGAAGCTAACACTTATCCACTCGATAAAATTTAACATGAAGGTTCCCGATGGTTAGAAACAAATGCAATCGCATGGCAGGATGCTGTAAAAAGACCAAACGTCAGTCAGGAGAACAACTGAGATAATCCATCAACAATGTGAGGTTAGTCATTAATATACTGAGACAACATGAGACTAGAGCAGCTTCGAGAGAACTCAACATTAATGAATCAATGGTACGGAAGTGGAGGAAGCAAGAAGAACGAGTTGAGTAAAGTTTGACTTATCTGTTTTGTTTAGCTTAATGCGCCTTATAATCCTGTGCGCCTTATGGTTTGAAAAATACGGTAAATGTATGCTATGCCTTCTGTTAACACTATCTAAGGGAATCATGTATAATGTAAACAGAACTGGTCCTACCACTGAACCCTGTGGAACTCTATAATTAACCTCAGCGTGAGAAGACTCTCCATTTACATAAACAAATTGGAGTCTGTTAGATATGATACAGTACCTGTAAAACCTACAACATGCTCTAATCGTTCTAATAGAATATTATATAGGAAGTAATTAATGAAAGTAACTGAGAAAGACCGATTAGAGAAAAAGAATAAATTATCAGTGCTACTGAAAGTAGCTGTACATAACATCGTTAGATAATTATGAGTAATTTTTTCTCTAATAGTTAAAAAGTGTTTGTAAAGAAGTTCATGAAGTCATTACTAGTTGCAGCTGTACGACTGCTAACAGGCATGCATGAAACTCCTGTCGTGGCCTGACTGCACTGGCTGCCTGTGTGTTTTAGAGTTCATTTTAAAATTCTTGTTTTTAAATGCTCTCACAATCTTGCCTCTCTGAGCTTCTTTAGCCCCACACACCCAGTCTCTCAGTAAAGCTAACCAGCTGCTCTTGGAAGTACTGAGATCCGGTAGGAAGCTCAGAGAGGACATGGCCTTTTCTATCGTTGCTACTAAATTATGGAATAACTCGCCCTTGCATGTTAGAGATGACCTTTCTCTGTCCACTAAAATTCCATTTTTAAAGTAAATGATGACAATGATAGCGGTAAGATGGTCTAGCTTTACGGAGGGCTTTTTTGTAAAGCAGCAAACTATTTTTCCAGACTAAATATGATCTTCTAAATGACCACACCATTTCCTTTCCAGCGTACGAGTTATCTGCCTTAAGGTGCACATTTGAGAGTTATACCAGGGAGTCTAGTACTTCTGATTTGAGGCTTTCTTTTTCACAGGAGCTACAATATCCAGAGTCATACATGGTGGAAAAAGTACCTCTGTTGGAGTAGCTTTCAGGTAGCTGATCTGGTCTGTGTTGGCACAAGGTGTTAAAGAAGATAAGAGTGGGTGAATTATATCCTTAAACCTAATCACAGCACTTTCAGAAAGTGCTACTGTGACGACATCTAGTCCTCTATTCCTCACTGCTGTGTATTGTAAACATTCTTGGGAAATGATCAGCCAAAAAATGCTTTTCAGGAAATTCCATTAAAAGTTCAGTTTCTATGCCATATGTCAGAACAAGATCAAGAGTGTGATTAACCCTAACCCACAATGGACTGGTCTGGACCGGCTTTAGCTGGGAGATATTAAGGACACTGAATCTTCATATTTCTCAGCAAATTCAATTGAGCAGTGACAGGGTTGACCATTGAGTCCATTTCAAATGGGTCAATGAAACTCGGAGCTAACTTTTTCGACTCAGTACGAAGAGGAGTGTTCTTTGCCAACAATCAAACCTTTAGGTCGGTATGGTAGGCTGGAGCAGGCGTCCAGTGACAAAGTGATTGGAGTTCATGCTCTCAAGTCTCATTTTTTTTATTTTTTTTTCCCTTGTTTGATTTTGCCATTTGCTTTTGTATTTTTCCACCAGCCTGAATAAACGGCTCGCTTTTTGTTAAAGTTCAGTTCTTTCCCTTCTGAGTCTGCTTTTAGGTCCACTCCACAACACACCGGCCATTTGGCCATAACAGGGGATGCTGGACAGATGGTACAGATGGCTGGCAGGGCTGGACTGGCTATTGGGCATACTGGGCATTTGCCCGGTGGGCCACTTGTGATTTTTCGTTTTTATGAGCCGATAGGGTTCCTTTTTTTTTTTCCTTTTTTTTTTTTTTTTTTTTTTTTTTTTTAAAACGGTATAAATGAATGGTGGTGGCTTGGCCAGTTGGTCATGATTGACTCTGGGCTGGACCAATTACAGCCGACGAGGTCATACTTTAAAGTTGAGGTGAAAATGAACGCGATTTGTCCCATACTACTTCAGCTAGAAAGTTGCTAATTCAATCACGAAACTGATCAATGATCAACTTTTCTCTCTGCGCCAGAAAGAGGAAACTAGCGGAGGTCACACTAAACCGCAGCACGTTTAAGCTTGATAAGCTGTTGTTAGAATTTATTTAATATTACTTTCTAGTATCAGCTGATGTTTGCTGGAGCCACAGCTGTAAAACTGCTGGTCATGATATCGGGTTGGATATGTGGTGAGAGGGAAACATGAAGATGAAACCAGGAGATGTCCTTACTGAATTTTCTTTTTTCTTTTTCTTTTTCTTTTTTTTTTTTTGGGGACCCTATGCGACCCATATCAGATCATGGTATGACAGTGTGAATGGCACAAATCTGATGTTTTCAAATCCGATCTGGGTCACTTTCGTATGTGGTACTGAATCCGATACATATCCGATGTTTTAGAAAGCGACTGCTGTTTGAACAGTCATGTCGCATTAAATCAGTCTTTTACGTCACTGAAACAAGACAGACGCCAATTATCAGCTCCAGAGACATTGTGAATGCTTCCTGGCCATCCAGTGTAGATGTCAGTGAAACTGTTGGGAAGACAACGTGAACATTTTATTTGTACTGTATAATCTGCAGATTCTGACAAATCTGCAACTATTCTTTGAAGCACCGCTCCTCTAAAACAGCAATAAGGATAATATTACGTTATCTACATTATTATGTAAATGACAAAAAACCTTAACGCAAAAATTGGGAAACGCAAAGTCCAAAGTCTTTATATTAAGGGCCATCAGTCAAACAATACTGTTTGGTCTGGGTCTAAACAGAGCACATTGTGTGTGACGTCTTCTTTTGCGCATGTGGGCCGCTTTGAGCGTTCACAGTAGAGCGCGTTTGCTGTCGCATTTTATTTGTAGTGTGAACGAGCAGACAAAAAATCGGATTTGATCAAAAAACCGGAATTGAGCATTAAGACCTGCAGTGTGAACGTAGCCAAAGAAATATTTTTCTTATTTAAAATGTCTAGCTTTTAATAAAAGCTAGATATTTGTGTTCCTCGTCGGTCCATCATGTTAAGTCCGCGTCTAAGTCTGTCATGTGTTTCATGTCTGCGTGTTCTATGTCGTCAGGCTCGCATTGCCATGTCTGCGTTACGTTTCCTGTTTTATTCTGAAGAGGTCTGGTGTCCCATGTTCATTGTGCTTAATTTCACTTCCCCTGTAGCAGCATTATGTTTATTCCAGTCAGCTGTGTTCCCCTGTGTGTTTCCTTTTCCCTCGTCAACCTCATGTGTACTCATGTGGTCTGCTGTCATGCATTCATTGTCAGGCCATCTGTTGTTTCATGTATTCATGTCTAGCTTTGTTCATGTCCATGTCAGGGTTTTTCATGTTCTATTTTAGTTTACCCAGTTCAGGTTGATGTTAGTTTTGGATTAGTTTGCCTTGCCCTTTGTTTTGTACTGTTAAAAGCAGCTCACTTTCTGTTAAGATTTTTGTTCTCGCGTGTCTGCACTTGGGTCCTCCTCCTCACTCCATGTAGTTAGCTTCCCCAACTGTGACACTCTGCATATATATGCTGCTTTAGTCAGCCCAGAGGAAAAGGGCACGGTGGAGGTTTTGGAGGTTTTCCACAAATGGTTTAAAAGTAGTATTAAGGGGCTGGTTTTTAAAGTAAAGTGTGAAATGTCTGTCTGTGGAATCTGTTCAGTTAAAGTTCGAACATTTAATAACAACAGGAACGTTGATCAAAGTGCTTTACAGGAGTACAAAATAACTTATATCAATATGAAATATTGCTCACATGGTTCAAACATTATCACTTCAGTTTTTATTAAGCAATTTGGAGACTATCCAGGCACGGAAGTAAGGGTTCTAGTGGAGCAGAACACCTTCCCTTCAGTTGAAGGTAGATCTGAGTGTCATCAGCGTACGAATTGAAACAAATTTGATATTTTACGAAAATTAGACCTAGAGCCAGCATATAAACAGATAATAAAATTGGCCCCAATATAGATCCCTGAGGAACTCCACAAATAAGGGGGAATGATGAAGATGTAAAATCTCCAAAGTTCACAGAAAAACTCCTGTCACACAGGTATGACCTGAACCACTCTAGTAGAATGCCCGCAATGCTCCACTCGTGAGAGCAACATGCTGTAGTCAACAGTATCAAACTGTCAGATCCAAAAGCAAAAGAACAGCTGAGTCACCGCTTTTACATGTGCAGTTTCAGTGTTTTAAAGAGCTGAAACAACATCATTTAGACAAGATCATCAGGCCATTTTCATAGTTTCTCCACCTGATCAAAACACAGGCTCAAACTTATCAAAGACAGAAGAGCAGGTGAAGGCAGGGCCATCATAGATCAAAGCCATTTCATCTTATTGATTAAAAAAACTGCAAAAATCTTTCTGAACTATTAATACAAGAAGATGGAGAAATATTCAGAGCAGAATCAATGACTGGAAGAAGGAGCCTGAGGATGTTACAAAGAGGCGCAGTGTCAGTTTTCTGACTGACAGTTGTGAACAGGGTGTTTTGTTTTTGTTTTGTTTTTTGCTGGCCTTATGGAATGTGCATTTTGTAAGACTTTCACTTTCAAGAAGCCAACAACATTTTAAATAAGTCACAAATGGGAATTTCAAACTCTCTGGCACACCATTTACTGCAAACTGCACAACATCTAATGTGTCTAATGCCTGTTGTGGCTGGGGTGCTAGGGGTCACCTGTGATGGCCCTGGTTTTCCTGAGACAGGAGGATCTGGTAATGGCCTCCAGGGGTGGCAGAGGGCAGACAATGTGTTGTTGTTTTTTGTGGTTTTTTTGGGCGGTGTTAATTACCCTCTGTGCAGCCTTCCTGTTCTCAGTCGTGGCCCCTGCGTACCAAACACCCAGGCATGAGGAGAGCATGCTCTCCACTGAGGAGCGGTAGAAGACCAGCAGCAGCAGCTTCGGGTCCAGGTTATTCTTTCTCAGGACATGGAGGACGTTCAGCCAGAAGGGTGATGGTGTTGTGGGTCCAGGAGAGTACAGTGGAGATGTGCGTGCCCAGAAACCTGAACGTGGGGACCGATCCCACCAGCTCACCATTTATAATGAGGGGGGAGTGGACCTGTCTGTGCCTCCTGAAGTCCATTATGAGTTCATTGGTTTTAAGGACGTTCAGCTTCAGGTTATTTTGTGAGCACCAGCAGGACAAATTCTCTGCCTCCACCCTGTACACTGTCTCATCTCCATCAGAGATGAGCCCAACCACCATGGGATCATTTTCAAATTTTATGCTTCTAAATTCAGATAAAACTGAGGTTACTGTACTCGGTCCTAAATAGAATAGAAATACAGTATCTAACCAGATACTTATTCTGCAGGGCATTACTGTTGCCAGTAGTAACCTGTGACATATCATGGTTTTTGCCCAGTATATGTCCTTCAATGCACATATTAAACAAATATGTGGGACTGCTTTCTTCGATTTGCACAATATCACTAAAGATTCTGTCTCAGAGTGACACTGAAAAACTAGTTCATGCATTTATTACTTCTAGGCTGGACTACTGTAATTCATTATTATTAGGATGTCCTAAAAACTCCCTGACAAGCCTTCAGTTGATCCAAAATGCTGCAGCAAGGGTACTGACAGGGACGAGAAAGAGAGCGTATTTCTCCTTTATTGCTTTATTTTTATTGGTTCACTGACCCTGGAGACTAAGAGAAACCTGATAACAGAACAGATAAAGTCACCATGAGTGCTGCATGGCAGGCAAGTTCAGGACCCAAACGCAGGACTCAAAACAAAAGCGTGAACTAAGAGAGACAGCTATATTGCTGAAATAACGATATTTAAACATAGAAGCACTAATAACCAAATACTCAGAAATAAACAACTGGGAATAAACTAGGGAGCCGAGAAACACACAGCTAGTGGGACAACACAACAACAAGCAGAGGAAGACAAAGGGCTTAAATACACAGAGGGGTAGCGAGGGAAGTAGAACCACATGGGGAACACAGCTGGGAGAGAGCTAACATAAGCAGACAGGGAGGAAGCAAAACTGAATGCAGGACTTGGAACTGTCAAAATAAAACAGGAAATGTGAGACACACACTAAGACGCAGACTTAACGCTATGACTGGGGAAGAAACAGACATGAGAACATAACTGACTAGGGAGACAGAACAGGAATGCTGTCTGGACACAGGAGATGCATGAACATAGAGATATGGGGGACTAGACATGGCACGTGGAACCCAGAAGAGGTACCGAAGAAAATCAAACTCCTAGACACTACAGAAAATAGCCAAGAAACTAGAAATACAAAGACTACACCATGAACAATGCTAAATAAATGAATATTCAGAAACCAGAAATCAAAGATCAAACACTTCATTAAATAAACTAAAGTTTTGGTGTAAATCAGGTGTTTCTTAGGCTCACAGTGTTGGGGAGTAACGGAATACGTGTACTGCCGTTACGTATTTAAAATACAAAATACGAGTAACTGTATTCCCTTACAGTTACCGTTTTAAACGATGGTATTCAGAATACAGTTACTTTGTTGAAATGAATGGATTACACGGCGGTATTTTCCTGTTTCATAAGGCTATGAACTCTATATTTTTGGTGTCCACGCCGGTGGAAACCGAAACAAAACACGCATTAAGAGGCTCTAATGCCTGTGGCCCATGTGACCTCTACTTGCGGCCCGCATAATGACGTGAAGAAATATTTTAAAAAATTATTCACAAAAATGATTTAATATGAAGGCAATAGGCAGAGTGTTACAGGCATTGCCCTAAAGAAAGTAGCCTCATGGGCAGTGTAGTCCGTGCTGCAGGGAGAATGGACTGACATACCCGTGATGAGTCTGTGAGCGCGAGGGAAGGAGAAAGAGTCGAAAAGTAAGAGATGTCACCAACCAGAAACAAGAGATGGAAGCATGTAAATATATATATATATATCTATATATATATATATATATTGAAGAAAATATAATCTGTTTAAACATTGTTCAGCTCTAAAGTTACTGTGCAACTGTGTAATAAATATTAATATTATATATATATACTATATAATAAATAATATATAATACTAAATATAATATACTCATATAATGTGAATATAATATATAATACACACACGCACTCTCATACTCACTACAAGTTGACCCAGACAACAAAGTAAAGCTAGTTTTCGGCTACGAGCCCGACACAGAACCCGACGTATTAGCCAGAGGTCCCTTTACGGTTTTACCTTTACTGGAGCCGTGGACCTGTTTTATATACGCGCGGAATAGTTTTCTATTTGAGATCGCTGCAAAAAGTGCAGCCTTACCTAATGTCCACCCTACTGTTACTCATTTATATTAAGATTTAAAAATCTAGTTGGTATTGGTATGGCGAGTAACCTTCAGTAAAAGTAATAAATCACACAGCAATAGTACATTCATGTAGTTGTAAAAAGCATGATAATATATTAAGTAATCCAAAGTATTCAGAATACTTTACACTCATTGAGTAACGTAATGGAATATGTTACAAAATATATTTTGGGGCATGTATTCTGTAATCTGTAGTGGAATACATTTCAAAAGTAACCTTCCCAACACCGGAGGCTCAGGTGGATTCTGTGATTGGTTTAATATGGATGGCCTTTTCTTCTCGTTCAATCAGATCAAAATGTCTGATGACAGAAAAGAAGAAGATGAGGAGGAAGAAGTCACCTGTCAGCCTCTTCCCCCTCCTCCAGCCTCTGTTGCCTTGGAGACAATGATGTCACTGAGGAGGCAGGATCTGGTGTGCATTGTGTGTTTCGGAAGCTACGACCTGGCAAAGCGGCTGCCTAGGCGACTACACTGTGGCCACACCTTCTGCCAGGCATGTCTGAAGAGACTGAACACAGTCATCAACGAACAGGTGACTGATGACATCACAGACACTTATCTGAGTTTGTGAGAAGCGAAGGACGTGGAAGAGTAACAGGCATGCAAATGTGAGCAGCAGCAGTTAAAGACTGAATTAGAGCTGTGTCCACAGGTGATGTCTGACACACTTGAGAGGTCAGGGATGAGCAGATGAGGGGTTAATCAGACAGACCTAAAGTTGAGGGGTCTGGTACAGAAGTTGTGTGTCTGTAGTCACTCCCCTGTGCTCCACAGGTGTGGATCCCGTGTCCTCAGTGCCGGCAGAACACGCCTTCACCCAGAGGAGGTGCCGCAGCTCTGGACCTGGACCTGGCCACCTTCCTGGGAGTGAAGGCCTGCACCTCCTCCTCCTCCTCCTCCTCCTGGAGCTCCAGTCGCAGAGAGGGCCTGTCAGCAGCAGACGCAGCCCAGGACGGGAAGCTGTGGCTGGGGAAGGAGGCTGTGGATGATGGTTGGTCGCACGGAGGGCTGGCTGAGCCCCGCTTCCATCACTATGGCAACTGCTGTCCACCACTTTCCTATTGGTTGTGCTGCTGGTTCTGTTGCCCAGGGCGGGGCTAACAACAATGGGTGGGGCTAGAAGGGCTCAATGATGAAAATTTAGTTCACTCTTTATTGGTCCCTGAGTTCCTCCTTAATGCAATTTAATCAAAGGGGATATTTTGACCGTTTCCAGTGAAGAGGTAAACAAGAACTAAAGATAATTTAATTACCATGGTAACTAGGCAACAAGTGCTTCACAACAAAATACCTGAACATGAAAAAGAGTTAACCAGAAACACAAACCTAAGAAATGACTTTTTAGCTGTGTTTTAAAAGTGACTTTGAGTCTACAGATCTGAACCTCGGGGGGAGAGCGTTCCAGAGTCTGGGGGCCACTATTGCAAAAGCTCTGACTCAGCCTTGTATGATGCACAGCCAGTAGGCCCTGATTAGATGACCTCAGGAACATCCTGGGTACCTATGGATGTAAAAGTTTACTGATGCAAGTTGGTGCATGAAGAGCTCCTTAAACCTTATGTTTAAGGCTGGAAATCACCTGTTACAGTTTCTGATCGCTTATAGCAGGTCATATAGTTGTTGGCTTTTCTTTGTTTTCTCTGTAGTATTGTAGAGTCTTTACCTTACAATATAAAGCACCTTGAAAAAAAGTTACATTGAATTAAACTGGATTGAATTGAAATGCATGAATCACTAACCTGTGATCTTCCCTCACCCCTTGATAGCTTAGACTCCAGCTTACCCAGGACCCCAAACTAGACAAGCAGTACAAGTATGGATAGAGAATGGCTGAGAGGATGATGGATGATGATGGATTGATGGATGGATAGTGACTATGAAAGTATAGACCTGTCTCTGCTGTTTGACCTGGTAGTTACTAAAAATAATGGAGCTCTGTAAAATGTAAATAAAAGCAGAATGCAATGATCTGCCAATCATCGAATGCTTTTATTTTACTGAGAACACATGAAACATGTGAAAAGATATCTGTTGTTTTTTTAGAATTTGATGTCAGCATATTTCAAAAAAGTTAGATAAGCTATAAACAACCTCAGACGTTTTAGTAAAACAGCAAATTAACATCTGCCATCTAATGATAATAATCCATGATTGGGGTAAAAAAGATCTTCCCAGAGAAGGTTAGAGTTTCTGAGGTTTAAAAAAAAGTTTAGAACTCACTGAAGAAATGAAGAAATGAAGATTTCTGATTGTATGCATCTGTAAGGATTGCCTGATATACAGCTGCAGATAATTAATAGCTGACCCACGATGTTTCACAGGGTCTTCTAAGGAGCCTTCCCTTCCTGTCCAGTTGCTTTGTTTCCAAGTTCCTTAGACTACGATGACCTGGATGACTGAGACCTACACAGGCATATTTAAAGAGTCTTCTGATTGGTGGTAATGGCTGTGTTCTTCCACTGGGTGGGGCTGTAATGGTGCTGCAAACCTATCAGCTGATCAACTCCTAAGAAAGAAACTTGTGAGGTGAAAGTGAGCAGCTGTCTGAGAGACTGTATTCCTAAACAAGAAAGGAAAGCACACACACACACACACACACACACACACACACACACACACACACACACACACACACCTGAATGGATTAACTACACTTTACTTAATCTATTTTACACATTCATGTACACTTGCAGTTTGGACACACCTTCTCATTTAATGTTTTTTCTTTATTTTCACAACTATTTACATTGTAGATTCTAACTGAAGGCATTCAGTGAGAGGTGCCTGAGGTGTGTTTGTGTTCATCGTCGTGTTGAAAAATAAATGATGGTATAACTAAAGGCAAACTGGATGGTATGTCGCTGCAGGATTCTGCTGTAGCCATGCTGGTTCAATGCGCCTTCAATTTTGAATAAATCCACCAACATTGTCACCAGCAAAGCACCATCACACCTTCTCCATGCTTCATTGTGGGAACTGTGCATGTAGAGCGCATCCATTCAGCTTTGCTGTGTCGCACAAAGACACAGTGGATGGAACCAAAGATCTCAAATTTGGACTCATCAGATCAAAGCACAGATTTCCAACTGGTCTAATGTCCTTTCTTTGTGTTTCTTGACCCAAACAAATCTCTTCTGCTTGTTGCTTTTCCTTAGTAGTGGTTCCTGCAGTCTCCTCTGAACAGTTGATGTAGAGATGAGTCTGCTACTGGAACTCTGTGTGGCATTTATCTGGATTTATCTGGGCTCTTATCTGAGGTGCTGTTAACTTGTGATTTCTGAGGCCAGTGACTCAGAGGAATTTATCCTCAGCAGCAGGGGTGACTCTTGGTCTTCCTTTCCCTGGGGCGGTCCTCATGTGAGCCAGTTTCATTATACAGCTTAATGGTTTTTGCGACTGCACTTGGGGACACATTCAAAGATTTAGCAATTTTCCAGACTGACTGACCTTCAGTTCTTCAAGTAATGATGGCCTGTCATTTCTCTTTACTTTGCTGATTGGTTCTTGTCATAATATGAATTCTAACAGTTGTTAAATAGGGCTGTCAGCTGTGTAGCAACCTCACTTCTGCACAACAACGGGGTAATGGGGTTGGGACAAGAAGGCACAGATGAACCCTGACAAGACACCTGTGTCATGAAAACCATTTCAGGTGACTCCATCATGAAGCTCATTGAGAGAAGGCCAAGGGTTTGCAGTGCTGTCAACAAAGCAGGGGGTGGCTACTTTCAGGAATCTAAAATATAAAACATATTTAGAGTTATTTATCAATGTTTTCTTTGCTACATAATTCCATATATCTTCAGATATTCGATTTTTTCAGTTTGTATCTATAATGTAGAAAGTAGTAAAATAAAGAAAAAGCATTGAATGAGAAGGTGTGTCCAAACTTTTGAACAGTAGTGTATATTCTGATGGGAGTCTGATTGTACAGGAAAGTGTGCTATTGAACATCTCCTACAAAGTGATGAAAGTGCACGACAGCTGTACACCAACATATCTTTTATTAATAAAGTGTTTTTTTCTCAGACACCTGCTTGTGTTTAAATGGAGCAACTAATACACCATCCATGTTTTTGTCAAGCATGGTGTGAACCAAATCAGTAAAAATGTAGGATGATAGAGCAAAGCATTAAAGAAAGAAAGAAGAAAGAAAGAAAGAAAGAAAGAAAGAAAGAAAGAAAGAAAGAAAGAAAGAAAGAAAGAAAGAAAGAAAAAGAAATTGATGAGGCGTGAAAGAAGCTGATGTGAATGGCCGATATTGAACAACAACTGTCAACCACCTACAACACAGTTTTGAGATCCTTCCCAAGCGCTTCAACACCCACACGCAACTTGTGTCAGTTGACTTTCAGGTCACATGACACATGATAAGAGAACCAGAGAAACCTGGCCTGGACGATAAAGTCTGACTCATCAGTTGGGTAATCGGTTTACTCCCTCCATCGGGATGGCCAAATGTGACTATTTTTTGACCTTAACCACTGATGACCGGAGATTTTGGCAAACTATAAAGTCTCTGCCAGCTTTCATTCCTCTGAGCTACCTCCTCACTTCATTATTGACTCCACTCCTGTGTCAGACAAAACTGAAATGTTCAATTGTTTTAACAAACACTTTGTTGCTTCTAGTTCTTTGTTTAGCACAGTATCGGATGGGAAAATTCTTGCATACAACTTTTCTAGCAGTGATAACTAATACTTTTTCCTTTAAACCTTTTATGGGAGAAGAAGCATGCAAGGCTTTGAAGAACCTCAACACTAAAAAGTCAACCTGTCCGGACAGTCTGTCTCCTTTCTTCTTGGGCCTGGCTGCAAGTATCATAGCTAAGTCAGATTTTTATTTTTTTTAATTTTCCATACAACAGAATACATTACTGGAGATGTGGAATTGCGCCTTCGTACTCCCACTACTGAAAAGTAATGATTCTTCAATGGTCAATAATTACAGACCAATTTTTAAACTCTGTGTCTCAGCTGTGGTTCTTGAAAGGCTGGTATATAATCAGCTTAAGAGTTACCTGGATGAAAATACTACCTCTCCTTCCCCGTCTGGTTTTAGGATATTGCACAGTAATGTAACTGCTTCCTTAATTCTTATTGGCTGATGATTCTTATCAGCATCATGGCTGACCTGCATCACCCCATCATCCGGAAGTGGACTCTGAACTATCAGGAGCAGGTCGGCGAGATTGTCCAATAGTGTTCCGGCTCCTCCACACTGGACTCTCTTCTCCACACACTTCTTGGACTACATAACACTTTGCATAACACTCTCCTCTCGCTTCCAATAGTTGCACTATTCGGTATTGCACTGTTCGACTCTGTGTATTGTATTTATTTATTCCTGTTCTTTTCTACTTAAGTACAATAGTGTTGTACTCTTAGTTTATCTTATATCTGTATATGTATATATATGTATATTCAAATTTTTTCAGATTTTTTACACTTTGCACCTTGGATCCAGGAGGACGATATTTTATCCCACTGTATGTTTGAGTGTATATTATTGGGTTGACAATAAAACTCAACTTGACTTGACTATTGTCCCATGGTTGATAGTGTCACTATGAGTACAAACCAAGTGGTGGTGCCAGCATCATGCTGTGGAAATGTTTTTCAGCAGCAGGAACTAGAAGACTAGTCAGGATGGAGGGAAAGATAAATACAGCGAGTCATCCCTGATGACAACCTGCTCCAGAGTTCTTTGCACCTTGGACTGGGGCAAAGCTTCATCTTCCAATTCGACAATGACAAAGTAAAGTAAAAGAAAATAAATGGAATCTGGTATGAAAATTGGTATTTAAAAAAGCTGTATATTTCTAAATTGACCAGCGCACTGTGATTTTTTTTAAACATATCTACCCCCACCCCCAAAAAACAAATAAAAAAGTGAACGTGACAAAATATTGGGCAGTAATTCAGAGTCTAATAATAGACACAAAAGACTTCTAATAATACAAAGTAAATAAAAGTTTGGGCAGCTGAGAAGTTGGTGGGAAGCTCAGGCCCTCGCTGTATTTTATAAATGTGTTAGCCTTTATATGTTAGCCTAAAACTCATCATCTCTCTTTATTTCTGTCTCTTAACATCAACATCACTCTGATATTACAGACACACCTTCCATTAATACCACACTGTTGCTGCTGACTTCTGCCACTGATCAGGAATTAGGACCAACTGTGAACATGTTTTACCTGAGCTTAAGATAAGGTGCGACAAACGTTCCCAACAAACGTTCCCAAAACATTTCTGCTGCTTTCATTTTTTTAACCTTTCAGATGAAAATAAAAATTGAGTAAATAAATTCTGTACATTTTTATTTAATAAAGATAAATTTTTAGTTTGACTTCGCCGCCACAGCTCGGCAGGCTCTCCGCTGACTGAAGGGACACCATCCAATTGCTGCCACACTCTCACACAACTCTGCCACTGCGACCACTGGAAGGTTAGAAAGAGGAATGTGCGTGCAGTCTATTTAAAAAGAAAAAAAAACTTTATTCATAATTAGATCTTTTACAAAAGCAGAGAAAATGGAGGAGGTGTCACATTTAAATCCCACAAAAAAAACAAAAAACAAGATTAATGAGACAAATTAGTAATAATAACCCTTCAACCAATCACTGGCCTCCAATCAGATGTGAGCTAGCTGATGCTAACAAAAACCTGTGAGCAATAAAGTTTGAAACATTCAAACAGAAATGTGTTCAGCTGCTGGTCGAGTCTCTGAGTGAGAGGGACAGAGAGGGAGGGGTTTGGCATTTCCCGCTCACGGGCACAAGGCATTCTGGGAGTCTGCGTGCTTGTTGTGATAAGCATCCATTTCGAGTCCTCCGCAGAGAAAAATACCCAGAATTCCTAAAACTCCTCTCTTAAAATCTGTCTCTGATCCGGCCCTGCCCCCTGAGCCTGTAAGTCATCCAATTAGAGGCTGCCGAGGCCTTCTCCCACTCTGATTCGTTGGCCAGGCTGCAGGTTGAAGCTGAAGTCTTTGGGGGCCTCGAAAAGCAGAACGATGGTGGAGCCCAGGTTAAACTCCCCGACCGACTCTCCCTTCTGTAAGGCCACGCCCCCTTCACCAGCAAACTTCACCGTCTGGTCAGCAATGTAGCTGTGATCATGAAAGGAGCCTTTACTGTAACGAGGTGTGTTGGTCTGAAGCTCCTGAGCAATTAAAACAGGAAGTGTTAAAACCAACCATCAATCGATCAGTCAATCAGTTAATCAATATTTCACTATACAGAGTGAACGAGATAAGAAAGACCAACAAGAACTGATCAAAACAAAACGTTCAGAAAATACACAGGAACACAAAGTAACGTCACCTGGTCAAAGTAAATTCTGATTGAACCGACGTTCGTGGCACCGACCGCCGTTAATGAGAAGAAGCCTTGCTGCCATTGGCCGGTGAGAACCACACGCTCGTTAAGGCAAAAGAGCTCTTTGATCCAACGAGCAACACCTGGGTTCACCGACATTAACGAGCCTAACGAGGAAGGACACACAGGCGGGTCAGGGTGGGGGCGCAAAGACCACATGGCTGCACAGGTGAACACACTCTCACCTGGAAAGTGACGCCGAAGCTCCACCCTCCAGTCTGTGGGCGAATGGAAGCAGTGGTAGTCACCTGGAGCCAGGTAAATGACAACGTGGAAAAGGTCGCTGTCGGGAGACGAGAGGAGGTCGTCCCTGAAGGAGGAGGACGACGAGGAGTCTGAGGACAAAGAGAAGCCGGGGTTAAACAGGTAAACAACAAACAAACCTCAAAGATGCCCTCAGGGATTCAACAGGTGTGACTGCAAGTGTCAAACTGAAGTCAGGAGACGAGGAGTCACACACGTGCATTCAGGTGAAGTTCACAGAGAGTCGCTGTATCTTAGTTCTATCAAACCTGCTTAATATGAAACTCAGCAGGTTTTCAAACCTGCAACACCTCAGGGGATTTTCACCTGCATGGTGAACAAATGTCATTTCCAAGAGAAATCATAAAAACTTTGAAGTCAGCTCATTGTGGCAGGGTGTTCTTCCTTTTTTTCAGTGATGCCCGGACCTGGAGAGTTGTGTGGACGGGTGGGCCGAAGAAGTTCCCAGTTCCATTATTTTATTTATTATTATTTATTAATGATTCCTTATTTTTTCCACTAGTTTTTGAGCCTTTATAGGGTCCCACATGATCCCGCTTTTCATTTTATTAGACTTTGTGGAGGGGAAAATAAGTACTTTCATTTGCCATGTATTCCTTGCACATTAATATATTTTGATGCAATGTTTTATTGGGTATATTACATGACATAAAATATATCTGACGTTAGCGTTACAAAACTACACTACGTGAGTACATATGGTCACAGTTACATGGAGGCGGTCTGGTCTTACCTTTGCACCGCCTCTTCTGTGGTCCGAGGAAATGTTCCAGACTGTAGGTGACCCCCTTCACCTGCTCCACCTCTGAGTTCTTTACGCGACCAAAGTGGAGGATCCTTCCATCAGCCGGAGAGGTCTGGAAGAGGCCGGAGACCCCAAACAACCAGGTTAACCCGCAAGTTTAATTGCCTAGTTTAGTGTTATCTCACAGGTTAACCCCTGGTCTAGCTCCAAGTTTAACTTAGTCTCCCAGTATTTTTCAGATTAGCTTCAGTTAAACTGGGCGATAGAATTGATTTTATCTTCCATCACAAAATGTATTGATCTTTAATGATTCACAGAGTTTCACTAGTTGCACATGTTGTCATGTTACAGCTCTATTCCAAAATTAATTCAATTAATTTTTCACCTAAAAATTCTATACACAATAGCCCACATTGACAAAGGCAAATGTTTGCTGAAATTATTTTTATTATTAAAAAGTAAAAACCACAAATATAACAAGCAGCAACAGCATTTATTTATTAATTCAATTCACTTTTATTTATACAGCGCCAAATCACAACAAAGGTCATCTAAAGGCGCTCCATATTGTAAGTTAGACGCTACAATAATATAGAGATGGCACAATACTACTTTTTAAGGTCTGATACCAATACCACAAATTTGGATATCTACCGATACCAATACGAATCCGATAGTCTATTTTATAAGAAGTAAAACTTTTTGTTTTTAAATGTCTTCCTGCATTTTGCATAAGTTCATACCAAAATTTAAAAAAAAAACAAAACATAAAAAACACTATTACACTTGTCTGCAAAAAATACACTGCACCCAAGAATATTTCAGTTTAACAATACTGATCTTTTTAAATCAAAGTATTTAAAGTAACATTCAAATAGTAATTTAAAATGCAATTTTATGCAGATTTCAAAAACTCTTTGTTTCTGAAAAAAAAAGTGCAATATCAGCACAAAATTATGTTTATACTCAACAACTTCAGGTTGTAGAATGGACCCTTTAAGCTTAACAATAAATAGACATCCAGAGTGGAAAGCAGTGCAAAAAAATGCAAACACGGCCTCTCACAACACTCATCTTTTATCAAGTAAGTGTAAGCTGTTTCTCTGACATTTAACCTGAGACTGAAATTTGTGCAAATTCTACAAAAAACTTAAAACAAGTATGAAAAAAAAAAGTGTTTTTCAAAGTTTTTTTTTTTCTCTGAAACACGAAACTGTTTAGCCATGTGTCGTCCCAAGGTAGGTATCTCTGACAGAATTAGTTTCCCCTGCATCACGCTGGGCTCTCCAAATCACAAACAGTATCTCACATTCTTGATTTTTAGTTCACAAACACTTCTTATAATGACTCCTGAAACTTTGCACGTTTTAGCTCTTTATACAGTAAAGTTATAGGACGATAAAAATAATTATCAGGCAAAATGTCCTTCATTAGTTAAAATAATCCTGTCTGATACCACGTGAGAATAATAAATATATTATAACCCTCATACTAAACGGTAATCTAACGACACTCATTTTTCACTTTTTCACAAAACTAAAACATCACTACTTCCACGTCTAATTGTCTGTAATGAAGGTGGAGTAAACTAGATCCGCACTCCGTGCCCAGCGAATCCTCGCAACACAGGGTGAACAAATTTTGTCGGGGATACCTACCTTGGCACAACACCTGGTTTGGCAGCACGTAGCGAGGCTCTGAATGCTTTCAGTGTGAACTCCAGACCACCAACAGGTCTCCCATTCTTCTTTGCAGAACCTCTCGAGCTCCATCAGGCTGGATGAGGAACATCAGCGCATAGAAATCTTCAGATTTCTCCAGAGATGTTTAATCGGGTACAAGGCTGGTCTCTGTCTGGGCCTCTTGAGGACATTCACAGCATGGTCCTGCAGAAGCCTATCCTTTGTTATCTCAGCTGTGTGTTGAAGGTCGTTGTCCTGTTGGTGTTAGATGAAGATTTGCCCCCCCCCATCTTGCCCTCTACCCTGACTAGTCTCCCAGTTACTGCTGCAAAAGTACATCTCCACAGCATGATGCTGCCACCACCTTGCTTCTCTATAGGGATGGTACTGGTCAGGTGATGAGCGATGCCTGGTTTCCTCCAGACATGACACTTCACATTCAGGCCAACGAGTTCCATCTTTGTGTCATCAGATAATTTTGGTTCCATGGTCTGAAAGTCCTTCAGGTGCCTTTTGGCAAACTCCATGCAGGCTGTCATGTGCTTTTTACTGAGGAGTGGCTTCAGTCTGCCTGCTCTAGCATACAGGCCTGATTGGTGGAGTGCTGCAGAAATGGTTGTCCTTCTGGAACGTTCTTCTCTTTCCACAGAGCAATGCTCTCGGTCACCTCTGAGGCCCTTCTACCCTGATCGCTCAGATTGGCTCGGCGCCCAGTTCTAGGAAGAGCTCTGTTGGTGTCAAACTTCTTCCAATTACAGATGATGGAGGCCTGTGTGCTCATGGAGACCTTTCCTGTACCCTTCAGTAGATCTGTGTCTCCATGCAATCCTACAGACAGTTCCTTAGACTTCCTGGCTTGGATTGTGCTCTGACATGTACTCACAGTACTCAGCTATGGTACCTTATAGACAGGTGTGTGCCTTTCCAAATTATGTCCACTCTACTGAATTTACCACAGGTGGACTCCAGTCAAGCTGTAGAAACTAGAGATGGCACGATACCACTTTTTTATGTCCGATACCGATTCCGATATCATAAATTTGGATATCTGCCGATACCGATATGAATCCGATATAGTGTGTTTTAATCAACAAAACTGTTTTTTAAATATCTTGCTGCATTTTGTATAAGTTCATACTCAAGTTTAAAACAACAACTACACTAAAGCTATTCTGTTATACCTGTATGCAAAAAAAATATTTCATAGTTCAGCAATACTGATCAATCTAATAAACTTAAACCTACACCATCCTCCCTATTCTGGTATTTTAAAGAGTACTTAGCATAAATATTAAGCAACCTAACTAATAGGGTTCCAACTCCCAGCAACAACAAAAATAAAAAAATAAAAAAATAGGGAACCACCCCTCACGCTCCACCTCATGATGCTTAATCGACGTAATCAACCTTAATTTGATGCAGTGTGAAAAAAAATGCACAGAAATCAATTATTTTTCAAGAAATATTAAATAGATTCAACATCTTTCTTCAACAAAATTGCAGACTGCACAGATGGTACCTTCCCAAAGGAAAAAGTACTATAGCTTACTAGGGTATATTAGACTTAATAGTCACTATATACAGTAATGGACTTCTATTCATTTTACATCAATTAAAACTTTGGGTGTCAGATAATTATTTATTAAAAGCTGACATTTTAAATGAGAATAAGAAAGAAAAGTATGTCTTTGTGCCCCCTTTTCCCTGTTAATGCCCTATCGGCCCCCCTGGCTAAACTTTGCTAGATCCGCCCCTGCACAGTTACCAGCCGTCAGCTACGTAGAAAAAGATCCTCAGTAGAAAGTAATATTAAATAATTCTAACAACAGCTTATCAAGCTTAAACGTGCTGCTGTTGTTCAGCCGCTGGTTTCCTCTTTCTGGTGCAAAGTGGGCCAAAAGCAAACAGAGAGATGGACTCGCACAGAAAAGCCGATCAGCTGATCATTAAGCAGTTTCATGATTGAAGTAGCAGCAAGAAGAGGCAGTCGCTCTTATCGCTTGTTAAGCTTAACGCAGGAATGCTTTACAAAGATTCAGAGATGGACTTACACACTTGCTTTACTTCTCTCGGGGATAACTTTGTCGGAGATGAAATGCCAGGTTGCTAGCGAAGCTCCAAATGCTATCCAGACCACCGACAGGCATGCCACAGCCGCTCTATCACGTGATGCATACTGCTCCGACGTGCTAACGTTCTGAGGTGAGTTACGGCGTGTTGCAAGTTTTGTGAGGTGCTTTCGTGATATTTAATGGATCGGATTACATTTTTTATTTTTCTCCGATATCCGATCCAGTAATTTAGGTCAGTATCGGACCGATACCGATACGTAATATCGGATCGGTCCATCTCTAGTAGAAACATGTGACCAATGATCGGTGGAAACAGGAAGCACCTGAATTCAATTTTGTGTCTCGTGGAAAAGGCTGTGAATACTTATGTATATGTTACATTTTTGTTTTGTTTTATTTTTAATAAATTTGCAGTAATTTTAAGCCAACTGTTTTCACTTCGTCATTCTGGGGTAATATATGTAAAATGAATTTCAGAATAGGGCTCTAACATGACAACATGCGCAACAACTGAAGCTCTCTTGATACTTCCCTGAGGCACAGCAACGTTATCTCTCAGTTTAACCATGTTTATCTCCCAGTTTAGACCCTGTCTAAGCAGGAGGAGGAGCAGGTTACCAGGCAGGAGGAGGCGCAGAGTGGTCGGACTGCAGGTTTAAGGCGTCGCCTGAAAAATTCTCCTAGATTTCTGTAATGATGTAAATCCTCCACCGCTGCCTCCTGGTGGACAAACAGAGGAACAAACAAACTTTATTTAATAGTAATAAAGAAAACAAGATGGCCAAATAAACAAACTGAGCATGTCCTGACCTGCATGTTCACGCCAAAGGTCCAGATATACAGGGAGTAGATGGGTTTCCGAAGCCAGGTGGGGAGCTCCACCCCATTCAGACGACCCCACGCCCGAGAGAGGAGTCGAGTAGGGAAGGAACGGTACAATGCCACCTGTAGGAGGAAACAGCAGCTACACCTTTGAATTTATTTACATGAGTGGATAAAATGACAAATGACGAGTCATTCTATAGACTGGAGTAAAAAGAGAGAAAGTAAAGGAGGAGTTTTGGGGGAGTCGTGGGTAAGAAGAGAATGGATAAATAGGGGTAGGGGACTAAAGTTTAGATGTCCAACAGTTTTTTAGGGTAATTGAATCCAATCGATGGGACAGATCAATAAGTTTGTTATCAGTGATCAATAAGGTGTTCTGTTTGTGTTTCTGCTTCTGATTGTTTCACGCTTTCATTTTCAAAATGCAGACTGGAAATGTTGCGTCACTGCATCAACTGGTCGATTGATCAGATATTGATCAGAGGAGACAGGAAAGGAGGTGAAGCAGGATGTACGAATATGGCTGCTGCCCGCCTTGCACTTCAACCAATCAGAGGCTTCTTACCCGGCAGGCCAGTGGCCGCAGAGTGCTCACAGACAGGATATAGCACAGGAAGGAGATTGGCCGGTGGCGCCATGCGGCAGGGCGACTCACTCCACCCTTGAGCGCGCTCAGACGGCGACGGAGAGCCAAACGAGGGACCTGAAGCCTGATTATAATAACGAGATTTAACGTGAACATGAATATTTTTCAAATACAAGAAAAAAAAATAAACCAGAACAGCTGATGAGTCCAAGTCATGTAAACAGGCGGGTGTAGGCAGGTGAGGAGAAGGCGGGGCTTGTGCGTGGGGAGAGGCGGAGGAGGAGCAGACGCTAAAAGATAAGAACACTAAAAGAATGCTAACAGGGATGGAGACTGATGTCATGATGTCATTAACTCCCCCAAAATAAACTCTCAGCAGCTGGAGTGATGCCATTTATATTTATATTCTTCAGCCAATAAGATTCAAGGTGCTCACCTGGATACATGAGTCTGACAGAGTGTGTGTGTGTGTGTGTGAGAGAAAGCGAGTGAGCGAATGTATGCGTGAGAGAGTTAGTGAATGAGCGAGTGTGTGAGAGAAAGTAAGCAATGAATGTGCGTGAGAGCGTTTAGGAAGGGGGGTTTCTACGGTGACTGCTTGCTTAGCAGGTCAGCTATTTTAGCTTTAGCCTAGCTTAGTGTGTTAGCCTCTTTCCATTTGATCCTGTGCTAACCTGCAAACCCAGTTAGATAACCACTGTTGCTAATCCTGCTGCAACACACACACACACACACACACACACACACACACACACACACACAAATCCTCTTTAACACACACACACACACACACACCTTTCACGCCTGAGATTCTTGAGAGTCCTTTGTTTTCAGAGGGTCAAAAGTATTTGGACATGTCAACAACATTTAAATGTAAGAACGGTTTGACTGCTGAAGAACCCACAGACTGCTGTGTCTCCTCCTTCAGCTGGCTTCTTCTCTCTGCCTTCAGTTTTAATTACTGAAACGCTGGCCTGAGATCAGCTCTTGGACTTTTCTCTCCCATCATTCTGGTTCAGCTTCATCTTGTTTGTCTGTCTAAAGATCATTTTTCAGATGTTTTAAAGTCAGATCTTCCTGAGTGAGGTTAGTAAGCGCCGTGTTTCCCTCCATGACGGAGTCTCTTGATCACAGACCTTCTCCTCACAGAGACTTCTAATGTTGTGAAGCTGTTTTTCTGAACATGCAAATAATTTTGTCATCACCTTCAGTGCCCTCTCTGCTCTCTCAGGTCTGTTGCTGAGCTGATCAGTGATTCATTCTTTTTAACAGCGATCGAGTTTATTGATTGGGACACTGATAAAAAGTTTCTGCTCTGTGACTGCTATATTTTGGTGTTTCAGATCAATGATGGCCTCTCTCACCTGCACTAACGTCTCTTTGGGCCTCATATTTTGAACATGAAAACCATAAAAATTCAGAGATCACCTCTGCTTCGTGAGTACTGGAATAACATCAACCGTTGGATTACTTCTGACCCTGTGAAGACGGTGGCCCGAGTATTACCTGCACTTCCTGATCTGTGGATCTGATTCGTTAAACTTTAAACGGTATCCTCTGTCCCTTCCTGTTGTGCTTCTAAATGAAACTGTACTCACTGTTTGTGTAAATAAAGTTTTTCTCTACTTCCTCTCCCACCTGAATCGTGCTGTCGTTCTCCTCCTCACTCCTCGCCCTCCTCCATCTTTCTCGCTCTCTCCTTTGGGAGTTCGCCTCTGCCGCCTCACCTGCCGCAGCAGGGCACTCTCACCACGCCTCCTGTCGCCACGGCGACCAGAGAAAAACCTCACCATGAACGAGCGTTGGGCGAAGACGCCGTCGCAGGAGAGCGAACCGGCCGACGACACATCAGGATGACGAAGAGTTAAAGAGGTGAGAGAGAAAGAGGAGTGTCCGTGGAGAGCAGACGGAGAAATGAGAGAGAGACGGAGGAACGCATAGAGGAGGAGGAGGAAGAGGAGGGCATAACGCTGAACAGCTCCTCCTCTGTTTATTAATAGCATGAAGGAGGAAGAAACTGTCAATCATTAATCACTGATCATCCATTCACACTGAACCTTAAATAAAAGCTTCATTTTTTATTCTCAGGGTTAAAATCATTTTTATTTTGGAAAACACTCATGCAGATTATAAACACTCAAAAATTAAAAGTTTGTTTTGTTTTATTTCTCCTACCTGTAATTTTTCCATGTTTGAGGAATTAAAACAGAAAAATGGTTAAAATACTTTTGTTGAGGATAAAATTTAAATTAATTAAAGATTACAAATTTAAAAAGGAAAAAAAGGAAAAAAAGAAACAGCCATTGTTAAATTATTGATCAAATTGTGACAGGTTTTATTATTTTAAATGAGTGTTTAGAATGAAATTATTATTTAACTATTAAAACTATTATTTCAATTATTTTTATTTGTTTTTAAATTACAAATCTGCACCAAAACAAATAAAATAACTGAAATAAATTTATATTTCAACACTTTATGAAGAGTTTATAAATAAAGCTCATCTTGTAACCGGAAGGTTACCGGTTCGATCCCCTGCTCTGTCCGTCTTGGTCTTTGTGTCCAAGAAGTTTGACCATATTACTCCTGTTCTTGCTGAGCTGCATTGGCTGCCTATTAAATACCGCATTCAATTTAAAATTTTGCTGTTTACTTATAAAATTATCAATAATACTGCACCAACCTATCTTAAGGAACTTTTAAACCCTTATGTCCCTGCCAGGGCTTTAAGGTCATCCTCGCAGTTATTGTTAGTTCAGCCCAGATCTCGGTTGAAATCTAGAGGCGATCGATCGTTTGCCTTTGCTGCACCTGAGTTATGGAACAGCCTCCCGATTGGCATCCGGGAGTCTGATTCTATTTTTTCTTTTAAAGCACGCCTTAAAACTTATCTTTTTGAACTTGCCTTCTCTACCCGTTAAATGCTGACTTGTTAACTGCGACCTATTGCATTAACTTTTTACTATTCCTTCATTCTTGGTGTTCTCTATCATGCGGCACTGGGTCTGCTATAATCTATGTGCTGCAGTCCATTTTATTAGTGGCTTTTTACTGTGAACATTGTCTGCTGTTCTTATTATATTGATATTAATGTTCTTAACTGTATTATTTTATTGTTTTTTTTGTAAAGCACTTTGGTATGCCCAAGGCTTTTAATGTGCTCTATAAATAAAGGTTGTTGTTGTTGTTGTTGGGCAAGACACTTCACCTACCACCTACCAATGGCGCGATATGGCAGCCTCGCTTCTGTCAGTCTGCCCCAGGGCAGCTGTGGCTACAACTATAGCTGCCTCCACCAGTGTGTGAATGTGAGAGTGAATGAATAGTGGAATTGTAAAGCGCTTTGAGGGTCTAGAAAAGTGCTTTATAGATGCAATCCATTATTATTATTATTATTATTATTATTATTATTATTATTATTATTATTATTATTAAAATGTATTTTGTCAGTATTATTTAATTATTTTTATTCTCTGATAAAAAGTATTAAAATTATTGTGTTTTTCTTTTAAAAGCAGAAGTGAAAAAAGCCTGATCATTAAACCTGCAAATAAAGACTTTTGTGCCAGTCACAGGCCAACCAATCAGAGCAAGACAACCGTGAGGAGAGGGGCGGGGCCTGCCTGAGTGACCGAGCTGTGTGACATAACATCACCTTTCACCCCGATAACCAACCAACCAGCTGACCTGCTGTGATGTCACCATATGTTGAGGTTGAGGTTTTGTTTTTTTAAAAGCTGAATGTGGCAGCTTCCAGGTGAGGCAGGCGTGACAGGTTAGCTCAGGGGTGTCGAACTACAGGCCTCAAGGGTCGTTGTCCTGCATGTTTTAGATATCACCCTGGGTCAACACACCTGAATCAAATGATTAGTTCATTACCAGGGATTTGGAGAACTTCAAGACAGGAGATAATTTAGCCATTTAAATCAGCTGCAATGGATCAAGGACAACTAAAACCTGCAGGACACCGACCTTTGAGGCCTGAAGTTCGACACCTGTGGGTTAGCTGATCTTAACAGGAAGTGAGGTGTCCTGTTCTATCAGCCAATGGTTAGTTAAAGCACAAACTTATAGATCAACTGTCAATAATCAATAGCTTGTCTGCCTTCTGTCATCACAGAGTAACTTTTAAAGAAACTCAGCAGAATCGCATCATCATTACATCATCACCCTGAGCCTTCAAGCACACAGGTGAGGTGTTACTGACACGTGAGATCAAAACTAGTATTTCATTATTTCAACTCGGTAACTACAGTGATGAATAGGAGGCGGAGGGCATAATGTCAGCGGTTCAGAGGGGGAGGAGTCAGTCGAACAGGTGACAGTCCAGTTTAAGCTCAGAGTGGGAGGAGGAGGAAGGGTTTATGGGCTGTTTGTGTCCTCTGATAGATTCCCTGTAATAACTGATAACTGACTGTTGTGTAACGCTGACCGCCATCACACCACGTTTCATCTCACAGCGACCTTTGACCTATCCTCAGCTGCTGACACAGCTGGCCTTCTGACTGACACATTTCAGTGTTTAATCGTTTCTGTCACAGCTCCACAAACCCCCTGCGTCTCTTTCAAAATAAAAGCATGAATTCTTACTGAACCACTCTAAGTCCTCCTGTCGTCAGTGAGAGCCCACGAGCCCATGGCACCAACGCCAGCGGCTGCAAAACACTTCCAGAGGCCTCAGAGCATCAAAACCTTCACAAGCACCGCTGATGATGTGATCCCCACTATGCTGTAATCCTCCGGATATGATTTTAAACAGAGAGACAAGCTAAACACAGTCTCACACACACAGACACTGTAGTTACAACGTAAAGTTTTTTAAGAGCTTTAAAATGACTAGTGGCAATAAAAACTGAGAGAGAGAGTATAAGAATGTGTAAGAATGAGTCCATTTACAGGTTCACTCTGATTCACCGTAGGGGAAATTTGGGGCTCAGTTTTGACCTGAGGACTCTGCCATGCAGACCAGGAGAGCAGGAAATCAAACCATGGACCCACAGCGCCCCCCTCAGGCCCATGAATCTGTACGTTTGTGTTTAAAATCACGTAAATAATCAAAAAACTAATTTTATCTTCTTCAGTTACTGTAAAAATAAAAGGCTTCTTTCTTCTGTAAACATAATCAATGAACCGACGCTCTGACTGTAAATAAAGTTTGGAACAAACCGAAGGCCCGAGGAACTGCTTCCTGTACATTTGGTTTGTTTCCTGTTCAAGACTTTCATTTTTCTGTGAATTTAAATTTTTTTAAAAAAGTGTTTCAATCATCGAGGAGCTCAATCAATATGAGCCCAATGCTTCCTGTCGCCGCTGTCACAGAAATGTTTAAATATCTGTGGAGTTGTTGTTTAAACGTTGCGCGAGTAGGTCGTCCTGAACATGAGTGTTTCTGAGTTTTTTCTTTGAAATGAGGCAAACAGATTTTATTGAGTCGATTTATTTGGGGAGAAACTCAAAAAATTTCAAGCGTTTTGTTTCTGATGACCAGAATCAGCATCTTCCACCTGACAGCCGAACGTCTCGATTTTACTTCGCAGAGACAATTTTTCCCATGCTGCCACCGACCAATCACAGAAATGAGAGCTACAAACACGTCGCAGGTAAACAAAAGGCACTGACTCACTGCATTGTGAGTCTGACTGCACGTGCTCAGTGTTACAAGGCAAGTGAGGAGACATCAGAGAAAGTTTTCACTTTACCTGTGTGGGTGTAGCCACAGGGGGCGGGGCTCCATCCTCCCCCTGGCCCCACTTCTGGTACTGCTTGTAACCAAGGTAACCACCACCAGTCACCAATAGGAAGGGCAGGGGCCGGGGGCCTGGCAGAAGCCCACGTCCTGAAGAGACAGCGAGAGGCGATTGGACTACAGAGATTACATCATCCACAAACAAACAACAGCTGAAGAGCTCTGTCTTCTCCAGTTTTGGGGTGGGGGTGGGGGGCTCACCTGTGCTGAAGCGTCTGCAGCTCTGAGAGAAAACTCTGAAAAACAGGAAGGACGCTCAAACTGATCAATCAGATCACATCAGTTATCAATACATGAGACGTTCAGCGTCAGAGAGCACAGGTATCGCCCCTAGTGGACACCTGCCCTGGGGCAGACTGACAGAAGCGAGGCTGCCATATCGCGCCATTGGTAGGTGGTAGGTGAAGTGTCTTGCCCAACAACAACAACAACAACCTTTATTTATAGAGCACATTAAAAGCCTTGGGCATACCAGGTGTCAAGGTCTCTCTGAGTTTCAGAAAACAAAGATGCTAAATGGTTAATGACTCATTACCGAAAGCGACACTGAAAAGCTTAAAAAGAATGTATGTGTGTGAAGGTTCTCGGACATCCAGGTCATCGTGGTCCAAAAAGCTTCTTCGGCTCTTCCTTTATAAACAGGTGAGATGAAGAACAGATAAATACCTGCCGTTGCTCCATACCCTCCGAAAGGCCGCCGCCATCTTGTGTTTCCGGACGTGACGTATGACGTCGTGCGTAAGAGCACTACTGGAACGAAGCCCCGCTCCCCCTTTGTCCCACGTGAGGAAACACAAGTATTTCGGTTTATTCTTGATTAAAAAGCTTAAACGATCATAGACGATTTATTAATTTTAAGATGTAATTATTGTTCAATTACGTAACATCCTGATAGCCAAACATGCTCCCACTCTGGACCACACTACTTCACCTAACGAGCAAACGGGTCTCCCGATCACCTGGGACAGCTGGGACAGATATGTCAGCGGGCTCTTCATCCACTACAGCTCCGCCTTCAAAACGCCCCCCTCTCCACCTGCTCGTACTCACCGACCGCCCACAGAAGGTCAAACTGAGCCCACAGTTCCACACCTGCTCACTCTAGCAGCACCACAGTGGATTCAGATTGACACTGCTGCGGTTCATCCATAGACAGGAAGTAAGCCAGAAACCTCTGAGGGGCTTTAATGTGAAGACAATCGGCGGATCAGTCACGTTAACCCTCAGCTTGCTGGTGTCTTATCGAAGTGACATGGTGTGAGTCACGTGGTGTGATGGTGTAGTTTATTATTGGTGTGAAATCAGTGAAAATCTTAACTAGCAACCAGCCAACAACATAATCAGTGTAAACAGACTGAGGATTATTGATTATCTGGTTATTATTTGGTGTGAGACCTTGAGAGTTTATGAAAACTTTAAATTTTAATCACTTTTTGTGAAAATCTGAGTAGATACAAAGAAGGAAACAGTGGTATCAAACATACGGCCTGGGTACCAGGATCGGCCAGCAGGATGTGAACTTCGTAGAGCAGGTCAGAAGCCACGAAGACCTTCTCCCTCTCTGGCTGCGGCCCATCACATCAGTCGTCTGTCAAGCCTCAGATTGATGACACAAAGATTAATCTTCAGTCTGTGGGTTTGTGGACAGCTGCGTCCCTAGGGATCCTGCAGGGGCGCTTCAGGATTACGCTGTCTCTGAGCTGCACTCAGAGCTGCCGAGCGACTCCAATCATGACTCTTATGGACAGAAGCCTGGAGTGGAGGAGGATGGAGGTTTGATGATGTTGTGGTCTCTGAGGTAGTTTTGCTGGATTCATCAGGTGGTGTCCTGCAGCTCAGTGAAAGCCGACGTACTCCGCAGGAAAAGGGTGTTGAGACTGTTTTAGATGGAGGCGGTAAAGCAGGTTGTTTTCATGAGTGATGGAGGTGGGACCAGAGCATGGGCATGGTGCCATGTGAGCACACAGGTAGATACGTACCCACACTCACCCCAGACATGCCGGAGAGACCTCTGACAGATTACAGATAATGTGTAAATTTTAGAATTTCCTATTTTGTCATGGTAACAAACATTCTGACCTCCCATCTGTTTCATCAGTTCAGTTTCTGTTTGCCTCTGAGCTGCATGGCAGTACCGATCTGCAGCATAAGGTCATTTCCCATCTCTCTGTTAAAGGAGCCAATCAGATCAGTCCAAAAATTAATGATTGCAGTAACTGATCCTTCACAGCCACGGTTGATTGATCAGGAACCACAAACTGACACTCCTCTGTGATCCAGCGTTGTTCAGGAGTGTTGATCCAGTATGAGCAAACATTAATGTCCTCTGATCCAGGTGCACACTAACGAGCTCAGGCAAGAAAGTGAGTCCTCCAGGTAATCAGTCTCTTTAAACAGGAACAAAGGGGAACTTTACTGATAATCAAATATCATTATTATGTTAGCAAGTCAACAAGCACATACACAGGAGGTGTTCCTCAATGACCTCTGAATTCAGAAAAATCAAACCAAAAATGTTCCGAGACCAGAAAAACTTTATTGATTCAAAAATAGACTCAGCACACAACATACACACTGCAGGCCTGCAGTACAAAGAGTACTGCACATAACTCTACCCCGTACCATAGAGTACTGGGGGTGGGGGAGGAGAGGGGGACATCTTTAATATTAGCAAAAACAAAAACTTAGAAAAGAAAAAAAAAAAAATGAGTTAGGTTTTACAGTCCGAGTCACAGGTATCCAATCAGCAGCTTAGTGTCTATAATAAGCCCCACCCTCTTAAAAAGGCTCGAAGGACGTTTTGTCATATTTTCTCAGGTGAGCCTATAGAGGGTATGGTCAGCAGCAGGGGCGTGGCCTTACACACTATAAAAAGATCAAAGCAGGTTTATGTTTCACATCTTCATCGTAACCCAAAACAAAAAAATCCAAAAAAGCCTGCCCACCACATCACCTGATGGCGTTACTATGGTGACACTCAGTCAGTGGGCATAGTAGCAGCTCAGTTTTTTGGCCTTTTGTTAGCTGATAAGAAGTGATATCAGAGCTCATACATCCAGACCCTGCCGAGTCAGGAAGTCTTCAAGCGCGCTCAGTCGCTCCACCAGCATCACGTCCAAGTCCATGTCCTCGCCACCATTGCTGTGGCAATGTCGCCGAGCAGCTGCTCTTTTCCTGGGTACCATAGCAGCAGGAAGTCCCGCCCCTAAACACAAAGAATTTTTCTTCAATCTCACAGTTGATGACAAACAGCTAATCAATAATGAGTAACCACTCTCAGTGTGCCTAGGACAACCTCCCTAATGCAAACTACATTTTCCAGTGTACCTTGTGGTCTCTTCCTTTTTCTGGGCTGCGTGAAATCAGGAAAGAGGAGGAGCCTGCGCCTCTTCTGCTGGCCAATTAGGAGCAGTGCTCCGTCCTTTTCCCGAGGCTCCTCAAAGATGGTTTCCAGACTTCTGCAGGAACAAGCAAACCATGCTGGGAGATGGAGTTTGGATATGGAAGCATATTAACATAAAGGGCATGTACAGTCTTTACAGAAAAAACCCTTCACCTGTCATTAGTAGGGATTTGTAGTCTTACCTGTTGTTAGCAGGGGATCTGTAGTTCTTGTTGGTGTAAATCTCCTCTAGACTGAACTCTTTCTTCTTTATTCTGAGAAAGCAAATGTAGGTCCACATTTGAAATAATGTTGGCACTTTTACTGTACATGTAAGTTTTTAGTTTCTTTCCTGACCTTTTGACCTTTGGTAGTCCCATTGGTGTAAGCAGCATTTCGCGCGGTGGCGCACGCCGGATTCTGATCTGTGAGACCCGTTTACCATGCTGCTGTTAAAAAAAAAAAAAAAAGTGGTCTAGGTCACATTAAGGTTCAACATTATGGTGTGCATGGGGCTTGAAACACTTTGGATAGGATTCCCAGGACTTCACTGTAGGACTCCACCTCTGTTCAGTGATGGACGTTCATAGTGGTCGTAGATGGCATCCTTTACCCCTCTCAAACTATGTGTGCTCTTAGTCCAAAATATTACATTTAGCATCTTCAAAGAGTAACCTTTGACCTTTTGGTGTAGGTGTTCAGGTGGGTCCAATGACTGTAGAAAATGACACGACAGCACTTCCTCCCATTGTGCAAAAATGAAGCCAAATTATCCTGCTTCTGGAGGCTGCCATCTTGCATTTTCGGAGCCAGAGTCTACAAACTAGTGACTTGAGGTGGAAGTGGAGCGACTGTGTCCCGCTCCCACCCACACACCCTCTGGATGTGACCGCAAGCACGCCCCCCCATATGGAAAAGAAATAGTAAAAACATATGATTTACTCATGAAAGTGGCCACTTTCTCATTACTTTCATATATTTTTTTAGTAAGTATACAAAACATACAAGTTTCATTGTATAATTTTTCAAGGGATCTTATACGTGTTTCCACTCTTGTATGCTTTTCATACAAGTTTCATACAAGACAGATAAAAACTTTATAAGATTTATATATATCTTTTCCATATGGGCCCCTACACTTTTTACGTAGACCGGCTGCTCCAGTTCATTTGCTGATGGGTTTACCACGACTGACAACTCGTTCAATCAAGGTGAATACAACCATGTCACTGTTACAAAAAAGACACACAGCTTGTCATCTTATAGTTCTACAACATCTACAATCACTCTGTTGTTAATTTGTTTGCTAGATTAGCCACTAGCATACGCACTGTGTTGGAGGCTTGTTGTTACACACCTGTTACTCTAATAGTCTGTATTTTTGAATGATTCAGCACTTCTTAGTTTTTGTTATCCGTTTTTAGACAGCAATGAGATCAGTTGCACACTCCACAGAGGCCCAGAGTTACTGTTAATATCAGAAATGTAATGCTGTCCTTTGAGATTTTAACATAAGACTGTGAGTTTAATGCATGTAAACCTGTTTAAATCTTCAGAGCCCTCTACAGCCTGGTAACATGGAAACTTTAGAAATAGCAGAACGTTTCAGTAGTGTAGTCTAATTTGTTATTTTCATTTAATAATAGAGTCCATATTATATCAACAGCTACATTCACCCTGGGGAGAAACTAGTAAAGGAGACCATCAGGACCAAGCTGGGTTTCCTGGATCCAGAGGTTTGGAGAAACTTCTTACTATTCTTTCATCACAGCTGTCCTGTGCCAGATGTTCTGTTGACCCACAGAGAGGCTTCATTTAAGAAAGACTGAAGCTTGTGGTGGGATCAAGGAGGACCTCATGATCTTCACCAGCAGCTCCCTCACAGGGAAATCTTCAGAGCTCCACCGTAGGCCTGCCCCAGAAGATGGATAAACCCAGCATTTCATGAACACTGCGATGGAGACCTTTGCTTTGTGTAATGTTATAAATACTCGGATACTCCTCAAAGGCTCTGGACTTATATTTAAAAATATATTATCCTCCCTGGTTACTCTGGTATGAATAACTCTGAATCACTTAATGATAAATAACACACTATTGTTATTGTAAAGTAATGCTACTCTTACTTGATTACAATTTTTGAATACTCGACCCACCTCTGCCCCTCCTTTTCCCCGAATTTGAAGGATGGGTTGGGTATGTCTGGGTGTGGCCCACCATACCCCAGAATTCATAGCGCGGCTCAGCCAATTCCAGTTTTCAACAATGGCGGCCGCTACTAAGTTTTTAATATTACTCTTATGTCTCTTTCTGGGTCACAAAATAAACTTTTAACATATTTTCAGACGAGAATGTGGGTGTGTAAACTTCAAATATCTGCTCAGTTTATCAAGATATCACATATTTGCAAAAGTGCTCCGACGTTTTCGGAGACGTCTGTTATCCACGAGCTCGATAGCTAGCCGAGAGCTCGAGGGTCACTGAAGCCGCCGAGAAGGGCACAACTCCCGGCACATCATTTTCAGATCACCGCGGCCTTTCGCTACTCAGGTTAAACATAATATATAAGTCACTTAGACAACCTAAAAATGTTATTGTTTGGCTTTTTTCAGTGTTTTATTTGTTCGTGAGTAAATCGGTTTGGCTGAGATTAAAGTTATTAGATTAGATATAATAAAACTTTATTAATCCCAAGGGTCGTTTTCACACAGCTGAATAAAACAGAAAACAGAAAATTGATTAAACAAAAGTGTGAGATGGTCGAGAATTTACGCCAGTGTCCTGTTGTATTTTAGATAGCAAAGAGCAGATAGCTGAGTTTATTAAACTCCACCGAGACAGCGGTGACGCAAATCTGAAGGCTACACCGTCCAGTTTCACAGCAGTTTACTTCCGGCCTACCCGACCTTCTGAGAACCCGGCCCACGTAGACCGCGGCCGGGTCCTCAGGAGGATGCAGCCCATGAATTTGGACACGACTGTTGTTTGATTTATGCTATGTAGAGATATGAGGACTCCTCCCTGTGACTTTAGTGTTTAGTTTGTTTTCGCAATTCTATAATTTAATAAAGGCCAACATAAGATAGAGAAACACCCTTTACTATTTGAAATATATTTTTTTAAATAATAAAAACAAGAAAACAACTTCACCTCTCCATTTGTGCTAAGAAACTCAGAGCTGACTGCTGATTGGTCAGCTGGGAGTGAAGCAGGCAATCCATTGGCTGAGCAGGCAGGCAGGGGCCGGGGTCGTCGCCGTGGTAGGTAGAGGCTCTGAGTGCTGTGATTGGACCGCTGCTTCTGCTGTCGCCAGGCAGAAAAGGCTGGACTGAAACGCACAAGAAGCACTTTATTTATTAGATTTTTATCCAAGTAAGAAACACAAGTTAAACTACTTATGATGTTAATAATGATGAGGACATTAAACATATTAATATATCACTGGTTAAACTAATTATATTAATATAGACTGTTTAGTTTCACTGAAGAAAAGATTTATTTGTATAAATGAAAAGTTAAGATTCATTACCTCAATATTAGCGCTTGAACATAACTGTGAAGATGAAACAGAAAGACGCCTGTTAAGTAAATTCTGTGATTTAAAGATTGTTAATTAGCCTAATTTAAAAACAAAGTTCGACCAACCAGTGGTCGCTGCTCAGGCTGGGTGGGGCTGTCCAGTCCTTCAGGGACCGCTGCGGACTACAACAAACTCCACCCCTCACAGAATCCAACATCATTTCCATGGCAGCTGCTGGCAGATGAAGCAGGGGGGCTGGGCTAACAGAATAAGAGGCGGAGCAAACCCTTAGATGGAAAGCAGCGCGATTGGAAGATGGGGCAAGGGGCTGTGTGAAGCCTGAAAAACGCCACTTGCCAGAAGGGACAATGAATAGTTCCGATTGGCTGATGGTCAGACTCTCAGCTGACTGGAGGATATACAAGGCATTCTGGGAGGACAAGCTGCAAGTACAAAAAAATTACAGTTAAATCACCTAAAATGGATTAGCAAGGCCAAAATCTGCGGTGATTGGCTGTTACATCATCAGCCATCACCCCCCTCACCTGTGTTGCAGCAGCGGCACTCTATAACCGTTCTTCCTCACAAACACATTGATTGCCCTCTCTGATTGGCTGGAGCCTTCAGTCTCTGGTCTTTT
The DNA here is from genome assembly GCF_018398535.1 of Haplochromis burtoni. NCBI lineage: Eukaryota > Metazoa > Chordata > Actinopteri > Cichliformes > Cichlidae > Haplochromis > Haplochromis burtoni. The sequence goes on along the minus strand of NW_024582681.1, from coordinate 439,002 downwards.
GTTCTTCCCTTGGCTTAAGTTACACAGCGTGAGCGGCTCCCCCTTTTCACCTCCTCCTCTAACGCAGACAGCCATCTGCCCCACAAAGCGCCCCTCTGCCTCTCCCTCCACCTTCTCTTCTTTCTTTTCTGGACAAACACTGATCTCTCCTTGGTGGTTCTTCCTCCTCCTCTTCCTCCTGCTCACTGTCTCTTCTTCTCCTCTCCTCCTCCTCTTCTTTTGTGATTGAATGGAACTGGAAGAAAAAGGAGACGAGGACGACTCCTCACTATCGGATGATGATGATACTGATGATGAAGAGGATATGGTTACAAGTGGCAGAGGCGGGGTACTACAGGAAAAAGAGGAAGTGGAGCTGGACGCAAAGACAGATGGCCCTGAAAGAAACAGGAAACAAGGATCACTTTTTGTAATTAGATTATAACCCTTTAAAGACCTGCAGGAACCCTCAACAGGAACCCCCAGAAACTCTCTGACATCTGAACACTCAAAGACCTACATTAACTGTCAGAGACTGCCAGAATGTGCAGGAAACCTAAGAGACCTAAATTAACCTACAGGAACCCACAGGAACTGTGACAGACCTACAAGAAGGCTCAGAGACCTGCAGGAACCAACAAAGGGAATCCCTAGAGGCCTGTAGAAACACCCCTCAGGAACCTCCAGAGACCTGCAGGAAACCTCAGAGAGAGCCCCCAAAGACTTGCCGGAACCTCTTGAGACTTCCAGGAACCTGCAGGACACCTCTGAGACCTGAATGAACATTCAGGAACCGACAGGAACAACCCCCACCCTCGAGACCTAGGAACCTGCAGGAAACCTCAAAGAATTTGCATGATCCCCCAGAGCCCTACCAGAACCTGCATGAAATCTCAGAGAACTAGATGAAATTACAGGTACCTGCAGGAACCTTATTAGACCTCCACTAACCTTCCGAGACCTACCAGAACCTGCAGGAAACCTCAAAGAACTTGCAGTAACCTTCAAAAACGACTCACCAGTCAAACATGATGCTCCTTCTTTTTGTTTCTGGCTGTTCTTCTTCTTCCTCCCCGTCCTTCTGCTCCTCCTTTCCAGAGAATTCAGACGACGGCCAAGAGATGCTAGAGCTCCTCGCAGGAGGCGTCGTACCTCCATCCGGTGGCTTGAGAGGAGGCGAGGCAGGAGAGCGGCGCAGGGGCAACAGGGAGGAGGGGGGAGAGGAGCTAAAGGAGATAAAGAAGAAGCTGGAGGAGGAAGCGGAGGAGTTGAAGGAGGAAGGGGGCTAGCTAAATGTAGAAAAGGAGGAGATGAACAAGGAGGAGATGAAGACGGAAGAGACGTGGTTGAAGGACGAAGAGGAGGATGAGTGGCTACTGGAACTGAAGGAGTAGGAGCTGAGGGAGGAAGAAGAGAGAAAGGAGGAGAAGAAAAAGAATGTTGATGGGGAGGAGTAACAGAGGAGGAGAAACAGGCTGTTAGCCTTTGTAAATCATCAGGAAATAAAAACACAAAAACAAATGCACACCTGATTTTGTGTCCTCATCCTCATCAACCAATGGGAGAACATGGGGCGGAGACATCACCACTAGGTTTTGGCCCCTGCCGTCACTCTCGATTAGTGCAAGCGGTCGAGAGAGCATGGTGAAAACTGCCAGAGAGAGACTAATGAATACAATCAGAAATTATGTTTCATGTGACACAGATTAAAACTTTGTAATGATGTCATTGTCCTGAAAAATGAAAATATAAAAGCTAGACAACATGGCTGCACTTCCTCCCATTGTAGAAAAATGAAGCCAAAATTTCCCAGTTGTGGGAGCTGCCATGTTGCACTTTTGGAGCCAGAGGCTGTGTCTCAATTCAGGGGCTGCAACCTTCGAAGGCTGCATTTGTAGGCCGATTACATCACAGCAACGCAATGAAGGCTGTCCCAATTCGAAGACTCCTCCAAATGCAGCCGACAAATGCGTCCTTCATTTCCCCAAATTTTAAGGATGGGTCGGGTGTGTACTTCGTGGCCCAACATATCCCAGAATTCATAGCGCGGCCCAACCAATTCCAGTTTCCAACAATGACGGCAGCTACTTAGTTGTAATATTACTCTTATTACGCTTTTCAATACTTTATTAATTAAATTATTGTTCATAATGTTTCCATAATAATATAAAAATACTTTCCAAACGTGGCAATAGTGGAGGAGCGTGGCTAAAGAGTTTGAAACGTTACTCTTTCTGGGTCAAAAAACCAATTTTTAACATATTTTCAGGCGAGAATGTAGCTGTGTAAACTTCAAATATTGGCTCTGTTTTGCAAATATGTGATGTCTTGATAAAGTGCTCAGAGACGTCTGTTACCCACCAGCTCGATAGCGCACCAGGTGGTCGAGGCTCACTAGAGCCAGCGAGAACACCGGATTCCCGGCACATTGCTTTCAGACCCCCGCGGTCTTTCACTACTCAGGTTGAACATGATATAAAAGTCACTTAGATAACTTAAAGATGTTATCGTTCGGCTTTTTTCAGTGTTTTATTTGTCCCTGAGTAAATTGGTTTGGCTGAGATTAAAGTTATAGTTTTCACACAGCTGAAACAGAAAACTGATTAAACAGAAGTGTGAGATGGTCGAGAATTTACTCCAATGTCCTGTTATATTTTAGATAGCAAGGAGCAGACGGCTGAGTTTATTAAACTCCACCAAGACAGCGGTGACGCAAATCTGAAGGCCAGACAGTCCCATTTCACAGCCTCGCGCTTCCGGCTTTCTCAGTCTTCGGAGGACCCGGCCTTCGTGGTCTATGTGGGCTGGGCCCTGAATTGAAACACAGTCAGAGTCTGCGCAGTAGTGACTTGGGGTGGAGCATCTGCATCACGCTCCTGCCCACACACACCCCTACACTTTTTACGTAGACCGGCTGCTCCAGTTTATCTGCTGATGGGTTTACCACGACTGATGACTTGTTAAATTAAGGTAAATACAACCAGATCACTACTATGAAAAAGACACAAAACCTATCTTATAGTTCTACAACATCTACAATCACTCTGTTCAGAGCACTCTACAGCCTGGTAACATGGAAACTTTCGAAATAGCAGGTTTCAGTAGTGTAGTCTAATTTCATCATCATCATCATCATCATCATCATCATCATCGTTTATTTGTATAGCACTTTAAGAACACACCAGGCAGACCAAAGTGCTGAACAACACAGATCAAAACAACAACCAAATTAAAAATACCATAAAATCATTACAAACAATAAAATAAATAAGAAGGTATCAGTTTCCTACAGAGTTAAAAGCCAGGGAATAAAAATAGGTTTTCAATCTGGACTTAAAGACCTGCACTGATGACGCTTGTCTAATTTGGAGGGGAAGGTTATTTCAGAGCGTCGGAGCCGCAATTGAAAAGGCACGGTCTCCTCTGCATTTCAGCCGCAACTTAGGGACCGACAGCAGCAGCTGCTCAGCTGAACGGAGCGAGCGAGGAGGAACATGTGGCTTCAGCAAGTCAGATAAGTACACAGGAGCCAGACCATTTAAAGATTTAAAAACCAATAAAAGGACCTTAAAACGAACCCTAAAATCAATGGGAAGCCAATGCAAGGAAGCCAGAACCGGAGTGATGTGATCAAATTTCCTACTACCGGTTAAAAATCGCGCCGCCGCGTTTTGCACTAACTGCAGGCGTGACAAGGTGCCCGACCCGACCCCTATTAAAAGGGAATTACAATAGTCCAGACGTGAGGTGATGAAAGCATGCATAAGAGTTTCCAAATTGGGTTTGGAAAGGAAAGGCTTAACCTTCGACAGGCGTCTGAGGTGATAAAAAGCTGATTTTACCACCCCACTTACATGACCTTCAAAAGTAAGCGCAGAATCAAGTTTAACACCAAGATTAGTGACTGAACTTTTCAGATGAGAGGTCAAATCACCAAAATCAACATTTGGAGAATCAGTAGAACGATGCGGGCCATATAAAATTGCTTCCATTTTGCGACCATTAAAATTCAAAAAATTATTTGCCATCCATAATTTAATATCGCTAAGACAGTCAAGCAGTGATTGACATGGGGAGGTATCCAAATGACTAAAAGGTAAGTAAAGCTGACAGTCATCGGCATACAAATGAAATGACACTCCGTGTTTACGAAAAATCGCACCAAGGGGGAGTAAATACAGCGAGAAGGATAGATCCCTGGGGCACACCCCAAAGCAGAGGGGCCACAGAGGAAGCGGCCAACCCCAGCTTGACACAAAAACTCCTTTCGGAAAGATATGATCTTATCCATGACAATGCCAGATCAGAAATTCCCACACAGTGATGTAAGCGGGAGATCAGCAGGTCGTGGTCCACTGTGTCAAATGCAGCTGTCATGTCCAATAAGACAAGCACAGCATATTTACCACGATCAGTAGCAACAAGAATGTCATTTGTTCTTTTCATTTAATAATGGAGTCCATATTATTATCATCAACAGCTACATTCAACCTGTGGAGAAACTAGTAAAGGAGACCATCAGGACCAAGCTGGGTTTCCTGGGTCCAGAGGTTTAGAGAAACTTCCTCCTATTCTTTCATCACATCTGTCCTGTGCCAGAAGTTCTGTTGACCCACTGAGAGAGGCTTCATTTAAGAAACACCAGGAAGACTAAAGCTTATTGCAGGGATCAAGGAGGACTCATGATCTTCACCAGCAGCTCCCTCACAGGGAAATCTTCAGAGCTCCACCATAAGCCCCCGCCCCAGAAGATGGATAAACCCAGCATTTCATGAACACTGTGAAGGAGACTTGCCTTGTCTAATGTTAGAAGTATTCAGATCATTCTCAGAGGTACTGGACTTTTACACAAAGATATTATATTCAGTCCTGTAGAAAGTTATATATTTAAAAATAAATTACCCTCTCTGGTTAATCTTGTATGAATGACTCCGGATTACTTTATGATAAATAACACACCATTGGCAAAAAAAAAAGTGAAAGAATTCCAGATGACAAGTTTTTAGCTCAACATACAAGTGGCGACCTTTGACCTTCATCATGTGTTATTTAATTGTGTCAGAGAAAATCTCATGTGCTCTTCATGCAGCTGAGTACATCAAGTGTTTAAAACAGAAACTGTGCAGGTCTGAGATCAGCAGCTCTCTGAAACATCAAATATCTCATTTAAAATCATCCAGGCTGTTATTTTAACAGGAACATTTGAAACAAACCTAGTAAAAGAAAACAACTTTAACTTAAGCTGCCAAGCGGCCGTAGTTGGTTTCAGTACAGGGCTTTGCTATTTTCATCCATAGTTAATGATTAATGAAGGGTTAAGGGTCCAAGCTTTTTTTTTTTTTAACTGTCCTTACAGATGTAGCAAGAGACAGAAAACATGCTGCTGTTTGCACATATTTAATAATCGTAATAGTAACGGTAGTTGGTGACTGAGCGGCCTGGTGCTTTTATGATTTCTTTAGTCAGGGTAAATTCATTCACCTGCACGGATTAGCTAAACAAACTTTACAAAACAAGTTTCCCCAACAGCCGAGTGCTCATCTTAGGTAGCTAGGTCTCAGGACCTAGTTGCGGACATTAGTTACAGATTACCTTACAAACACTTTTAACTTACCGAAAAAGTGCAGTGGGGCCTCGGGTCCTTCTGTTGGGTAGTCCAGTTTACTGAAGAACACCTCAGGCTGTCAGTTTGAAACAGTCGGTGCAGTTTTGTAACATAAACACTGGACCTCCTCTCAGATCTATCTGCCTTTCCCGAAAGAGATACGCAAGTTTCTCCGTTACTACAGCTGCCAGTCAAAGCTGTTATGATAAAGTTCCACCCCAATTTAACAGCATTATGGTAGTAATTACAATCAAACTTATGAGTAAGGAGACCCCTAAAAAACAAATCAGAGTCATGAGAACTACCGTTAGTGGAAGGAAGCATTTTTGGAAGAAGTTTATTTAAGGAGATTTTTTTTTATTTTAGTCTGACCCCAGTCCCATCCACTAACATGGAGGAGGCAGGATTTATGACCTATACTGCAGCCAGACACTAGGGGGCGATAGAGATATGCTTCATTTTTGGGGAGCTATTAGGTCGTATCTTGTAGTGATGGGTCGGTCGTGAACGAAATGGCTCTTAGAGCCGGGTCTTTGACGTGAACGACGCACGGCTGTTGTTGTAGTTGACAGACGGCGAAGCATCGGGCACTAAGATGGTGACCGAATGATTCCTCTTCACCAGCTCCTCTATGATGGTCCGCATGTTCAACCAATGGCTGAACTCTCCCGGAAATGCCAGAACATGGCCACCATGTACCGGGGAGAGGGGATGAAGGAGCAGGAGGGTGAGGGAAAGAAGAAGAAGAGGAAGAGACGTGGAAACCTGCATCATGTGTGAAACAACAAAAAGATCCTGAGTTTGTGAGCAAATCCAGTCAGACTGAAACTGCAGGTCCAGAGTCCAATCTGCTCAGAGGTCAGCTGCAGGTGAGAGCTCTGATTGGACAGCATGATTGGCCTGCTTCAAGGCAAACACAGAAACCTGTTTATCCATTGTCCTGCTGGACCTCACTCACGGTTTTTAGAGTCAGCTCAGGTAAAATGACACAGTAACACATATCACAGAATAAAACTTTAACCACAGCCTGAGCAGCTTCATATTCATCTCTCAGTCTGTGAGAATATTAAATATCAAGAGTCAGACTGTACATGAAACACACTCTTGCTTTAATCAGAGGCGGAGCCAGACATTTGAAACAGTAGTATGCATGTGGGATTTTTTTTTTTTTTTGGGGGGGGGGGGGGTGTTAGAAATGACTGAAAGATTAATGGCTCTGTTTTGAGTTTTGTTCAAAAAAGAATGACTTCATAATAGGAAAAAAATATATCACATGTGCAGGACACCTTAAACTAGTTTTTTAATTAAGCAGCAAGGCAGAACAAAGTCGGGCTGTATCAAGACACAGGGACTAAACCCCAATTCAACCAGACCCAGAACTGATCCGGAATTAAAACAGGACTACAACAGTTCAAAATCAGGACTACTTAGGATTAACCAAGACAGAACCAGAATCAGAACTAGATGATAGTAGCACTAAAAATCATCATAGACCTGCACTACACTTATTTTTTAATTCTACCAAAGTCCACTATTTAGATTGAGAAAAGTTTATATAATTATTTAGCCTTGTTGTGCAAACAAGCCTGCATAACTTAATAAATATAGAATTTGAAAAATAACAAACCTAAAAAGAAACACTAGGTACGAGATACATGAGGACCTATGATACGGTGATATTTTGGTAAACAACCATTTGACTAACATGTGTCTATTG